>NC_071981.1:23315681-23341450 GCF_026283585.1 Hylaeus volcanicus
TATCCGTTGGTGCGAGAGAGAAAGCGATATGTGCGAGAAGGAAAGCAGTATGTGCGAGGGAGAAAGGTGTCGCACAAATACCTTTCTCTCTCGCACATAATGCTTTCCTTGCCGCACAAATACCTTTCTCTCTCGCACATAGTGCTTTCCTTCTCGCACATATCGCTTTCTCTCTCGCACCAACGGATACCAGCCTGCGACCTCCTAGGCTGTCCTGTGATCCTATTACAAAATCAGAGCTTCGGCGACATGCCACCAGGGGACGCCACTTTCCTTCGAATAACCGTTGTGGTCCAATGTCGGGAAGTAGCCGCCCTAGTTTTATTTCCGATTACGGACGTATGTCGGGAAATAGCCGCCCTAACCGCACAACGCTTCCGAAATTGTTTAATAATTATTTAATTTCGATAAAAATCGTAACAACAATGGTCCTTGAGTATTACCAATGAATTATACTTTATAACAATACCGCTCAAGTGCATAAATATTTGTATTAATTTAACAAACAATCGATCAAGTGCTTACCTAGAGCACGGTTAACTGCATATGTGCGCGTCGATTACAGAAGTGGGTTTGCGCTGTTTGTTTATCAATATATATTTTACTTTTTTGACATAATAGTTTATGAAAAAATGGACAACGAGAAAAGTACTATGCTCGCGGTTCTGCAGCTGCTTAGGAAATATAATCTGAAGGTATATAGTAGAATATTTCGTTGTTAAACGCTTTCTAACCTCATGACTGAAAGTAAACATTGAACGTTATCTCTATATTGACTGATTAGTCGGGTATTTTCGTGTAAAAAATAAATGACTATAATCCATAGAAGCATAATTTTATTTGTTACATGTACGTTATATTTACAGGGGACAGAAGAGCTCTTCAAGAAAGAAGCAAATTTGACAGATATCTCTCCGGATGAAGCGCAGCAGACTGACTCTGAAGTGAACAGTGTTCTGTCTGCTTACAAAAGCGAGGGAGATCCTGCACTATATGAAAAAGCATACAGCGAACTGAAGAAGTTTGTGGAAGGATCTTTAGATATATACAAGGTAAACCACTACACTCTGTAATAACTATATCGATTAAAAGCTGTGGAAAATTAAAATTATTGTTTTCTTGTTGTGAAATAGCATGAATTGGGTACAATATTGTATCCAGTCTTGGTTCACATGTACCTTGAATTGGTCTATAATAATCATTCAGAGGAAGCAAAGCAACTTCTGGAGAAATGCGGCAGTAACTTGGAAGAATACTATCAGAATGATTTAAAAAGATTATCCAATGTTACCAGACGCGAACAGATGGCAGGCAATGAGTTAACAGACACTTTTAAGTATGTACATTAAATAGTCTCATACAATACTTTCACTTCTACTGAAATTTTGTATTACATATTATATGAAACATTCTGCAGATCCAATCAGTTTATAATTAGAATGTCAAGAGATACTCTTTCAATATTGAAACGACACTTACAAGAAAAGAAACACAGCGTGTTGTTAAATATCATACAAGAACATCTTTATTTTGATATGTACGAAGGAGTGGCTAGAAATAAACAGCAAATTGATGCTACATCAGGTGCTGTAGTTGGGGAAGCGACTAGACAAGGTAACATCGTTAATTGAAATCTTCAAATTTAAGAGAAATAAAGAGCAGTGGTACGTTATACCTTTGTGTGCTCGATGTGCAATTAAAATTTCTCCTCTAGATAATAAAGCAAAAGTGTATTATGGACTTCTGAAGGAGCCAGACATTCAATGCGTGCCTCCAACCGAGGAAGAGGAGGACGATACAGGTGGTGCGGACGGAGACAAACCAAAAAAGAAAAAGGCTAAAAAAGATCCTTTATTTTCAAAGAAAACCAAATCAGATCCGAATGCACCACCTGTTGGTAGGATGCCTTTGCCCAATTTGTAAGTAATTGTTTTAGTAAAACTTTGCTCGATTCTTATCCTAAATAACTCAATTTGTTCGACTACAGAAAGGACGCCGATAAATTGGAGAAAGTAAAAGCACTTAGGGAAGCATCGAAGCGTGTCGTACTTGGTCCAGATACTTTACCTTCGATATGTTTTTACACGCTTCTGAACGCGGTCCATACGTAAGTCCACGTAAAGATTAAGTGTATCGCGTTAAGTTGAATGTATGTATAACACGAGAGTCAGTGTGACAGCGGCAGAAGTGGCAGAGGACTCCAGTTTACTGGCCATTGGATTCAGTGACTCTAGTATAAAAGTGTGGACCTTGATTCCACAGAAATTAAGACTGATGAAGACTGGCGAACAATTACAGGACATCGACAGAGAAGCAGGTAGTACTCGTTAATGTGGCAAGACGTAAACATTTTCGTAAAGATTGATATTAAACACACATTCGTGTCATAATACGACAGATGACGTATTAGTAAGAATGATGGATGACCGTACAGCGGAATCGTCGAGGTCACTTTTCGGGCATAACGGTCCCGTGTACAGCTTGTCGTTCAGCCCAGACAGGAATCTTCTTCTTTCGTCGTCGGAAGATAGTACAGGTACATATTACAGAGCAACAAAGTTTGGCTTGACAAGTAATTAGACATATATCATTATTACCATTGGATCTTATTCGTGTTACAGTTAGACTGTGGTCACTGCATACATGGACATGTGTCGTGTGCTACAAGGGACACTTGTTTCCAGTTTGGTGCGTCAGATTTTCCTCTCATGGTTACTATTTCGCGACATCTTCGCACGACAAAACTGCCAGACTCTGGGCGACCGACTCCCATCAGCCGCTTCGAATATTCGCTGGTCATTATTCGGATGTAGATGTAGGTCTGCTTCGACTATTGGTTTTAATCTATGATACGCGAATATTTTAAATGAAATCGTTAATTGTTTTCGCAGGTAATACAGTTTCACCCAAACTCGAATTATGTGGCGACCGGTTCCAGCGACATGACAGTAAGATTATGGGACTGCGTAACCGGTAGCCAAGTCAGATTAATGACTGGACACAAAGCTCCGATTTACTCCCTTGCTTTTTCCGCGGATGGTCGGTTTCTAGCGTCAGCTGGAGCAGATCACCGCGTTTTAGTTTGGGATTTAGCGCATGGCCACCTCGTCGCTGCTTTATCCAGTCATTCCGGTACTATACATTGTTTGACGTTTAGCAGGGACGGCAATATATTGGTCTCAGGTTGGTAGTTTTTATTATAAGTATGACAGGTGTCATAGTCAATTGCGAAATAACTTTTTAGGATCGTTAGACTCAACGATTAAGTTGTGGGACTTTACGAAGCTCGCGGAGGAAATGAGTTTAGAAGACGTGAACGTGTCTCATAACCCAGACGTGAAAACGAACGCAGAGACGTATCTTCTGAGGACTTTTCCAACGAAGAACTCACCTGTTCTGGCGCTACATTTCTCTAGGAGAAACTTATTGTTGGGCATAGGCATGTTCGAATCAACGTAACCAACGCAGCTACTCCTCGTCGTTGAACTTCGCCATTCCTGGTAGAATACTGGTCTGGGCATCGATCAGTCATCCTTGTAATATAGAAACATTTGTTAATAAATTTTTTCATATTGATTACGCTACTCCTTGAGTTGTTTTTACTCGAGCAAATCCACGTACTCGACTACTGTCAACGTAATCGCAGACGAAGTACGACGCAATATCGTTGAACTAACCAATTTGCCGGTAAGTGAACATGGATTTTTCGGTGTATTTTTAACACGAACATACTTTCCTTTATTTCGTCAATTTATAGAAAATAAAAACAGAAGTAGTAACGCTTATACGACAAACGTTGAAGTGTGAATAACTCTTTGTCCGTAACTAGACATATTAACATTCATGAGATTCATCGCGGAGCGGAGTGCCAGTCTCAAAATCAACGAAGCTCCGAAGACAAAGCACGTCAGATCGACAAACTTAAATTACGGCTGGAATATGGATGGATCGAGATGGATGTTTCTCGATGACCGCAGGATTTCACGCATCCATATTCTATTTTCGTGATTAACCAGCGTACTCGGAACTATTTGCATTATCGCGATCGTCGTTTGTACAGGATTCCAGCGCGGTGTTTCTTCGGCAAACATTAATTTCGTGAAAGACGAAAATTCAAGAGGACCACGCGAAGAAAAGACATTCGAGATTTCCAGACGAGATAAAAATCAAAAAGGAGAAGGTCGAGGGTCGTCGCTGTATCAAAGGGAACGTATTTCGGTGAACTTGGAGAAATTGTTGCTGCGACAGCTGACCCACATCGAACGGTTCGTTCGCGCTACGATATTCATAGCTGGCCGACATTGGTCTTCAGAAGTAACGTTCTTCTTAAGATGTGGTCGGGCAGTGAGAGTAAATAAGACTGAACCACTGTGCTTGTTAGTTTCGAAGGTCGAGAGAGAGAGTGTTAGAAACTGTAACAGCGACCTCAACTTCCTCGGAAACGTTGAGGCACATGTGTAATTATTCTTAATTGTTATTTTTTTTTTTTAAATTAAAATTAAAAGTACAGGATCGATAGGGGGTATGTTCGAGGAGCAACCGAAGGGATCTACGTCTAGATTCGATTATGGGATTCGGAGGGTACACGCAATCGAAACCAATTTCACGCGAGAAATTTATTTCCGATTGTTGATACGCTTACTTCTATCACAGCATACAGACGTAAGTTATACGCGCTTTTTTTTCTTTTTACCATACGTATCTGTTTGTGTGTATGTATGTACGTGGGTATGTAAATGTGAATCCTCTCCTCGCACGCGTGCCTTTAATAGTCAACACATTCGTAACAAGGGGGGAGGTTACAATGTACCGCGTTGTGTCGTTTCTGTTTGCCCATTGTTTCTCTCGTTTTCGCGCACGTTTAAACGATAATCAACTATACATCGATCTCTACGTCCCAGTCACAAGCCTCGCGCGTCGATATCAAACCTAGGTTACATGTGTGATTTAACTATATGTCGTATCATCTTTGATAAACGTTATTTACTTACGAAATCTGAATAGGCAAGGATCTCAGTTTAATGCAGGAGCATAGGATATCCGGCGTCCGGAGTTTGTTTAGCCCCTAAGGACTTCCCGGTTCGTCCTCAAAGTGACTCGAGTTAGTTAAGCCCTGTATATAGTAGCGTTTGGATAATCGGATCTGGGCACCCCCGAAACAATGTTATTCGATTCGTCGTCTTGAACATGTTGCTTTATTTCTGTGTCGATCGAAATGAAAAAAAAAAAAAAGAAAGAAAGAAAGAAAAAGAGTGAAACGATTTTATTCGAATAAATTATCACGTTTAAAAATGCTCTTATCTCAAATGAGTCGATAGTTGTTTAAATCTAAATAACTGGTAAATGTTATTTCGAAACGTTTACGCCTCGATCGAATTTGAAATACAGTTTGCCCAGACAGGGCCGGCTTCGCGTAGCGGTAAACGATGGAGCGCTTCTTCGAAGGAATAGAAAAATCGTTTAATCGACAAGGGTGAACGCAATCGTGCTCGAGTGTAGCTTCGCAGAGCGACGGATATAATTATCAACGAGATTCCTAGTTTAAGAGCGAGGAAAATAAGTTTTAAACAAGACTGTCCACACTTGATAATTTGTGCAATAATATTGTTATGTAACAAAGTGTTATTACATCTTGTTCGATACATGTTAATATAAACCCAGGTTTCGTTTATGTTCAATTCGCGTAACATTAGTTAGAAGGGGACGTCTAAATTGGAAGTTGCATCGGGGCGCCGGCCCTGTGCCCAGCTCTGCTCGTAATCGTCTGGAACCAAAGAGATTACATAGATACGTACATAACGATAGCTATAATTACATAGATATATAATTTCTTATATAGTAATCTGTATAATCTCTTTGTCTGGAGCTCGATCCATCGCCATCGGCAGCGAATACGTAATGGCGATTCACGAGGGCGCCGCTACGCTCCCGCGTTAACGAACGTGCTGGTTGCGCGTCTCTTATAAAAACGGCGGAATCGATCGACGGATCGACGCAGACTACACCCCGATCGATTCGATAATGTGATGGAACGGGAGGGTCGGTGATAAACACGTGGTCGATTTTATGGTCGTAACAATTCTTAGGATAAATCGCGTATGAATAGCGTCGTTCGGACAGTCGTACGACAATTATAAAATTATAAAGTAAAACAGACTTTGAAAGTGACAAACGTCGGTCGAAATTATCTTCCTGTTTCTTCTTCTTTTTTTTTACGATTTTTTTTTCTTTTACATATTTTTCGTGACACGTGATCTCGAGCGTTTACTTTTTTTTTTATCTTTCTCTCGTTTCGAGTGTAAATCACAGTAGTTTCGCTTTTAATCCCCCGACGTTCGCATGCGATTCGTATCGATTCGTATCGCGTGACTCTCGACTCGTGCGCCGTCGTCGTTTCCCCACGTATTCCCGCCAAAAATTCTGTTCACCGTCGTCGTTTACCATCGTGGACGTTTGCGGCACTCTCCTTCGGCACTCGACCGCGATAAAATTCTCTCTCCCGATGCAAATTTCGTTTCCTACTTCGTTTTAAAAGCATATACTTGCGTTTCGCATCCCCCCCCCCTCCCTCCTATATCTTTTACTCTTCGTTTCGTTTCTTTAATTTGAACCCGTCGCGCTCTACACGCTCTCCGTCTTCACCGCTTTTAACCTAACGTGTGTTCCTAGAGCTACTGTGATACCGCGGTTTCCTCGCGAAAACCATACGCGCGAGCATCGCGCGATTCGATCTACGTTTCGCCTAACCGAAAAATCCACGATACGTGTTGAAATACCGTAAAACCAGAAACGCAGGTTGACGGTACGTTCGGAAGCGAACAGGTGCTGCTGCAAAAGGACTCACCTTGTTTCTTTCGGAACGGTATCTTTGAACACGCGACACGTTCGCGAATTCTGAGACACGAACGACGATTGAAGCGTACCGTGGATCGTCGCTGATACTCGCCAGCAACTCGGACCCGTTCGTTAAATGCCTTCGAGAATTGGTCTACGGAATTACGATTATTGCGTATATGTTTTCTGCGCGTCTGTCGACGTTTCTTTTGTCGGTTGGGGGAACGAGCAGCCGACGGTTCGTCTGCTTCTCGTTCAGTTCATCCGCGGGAGGGATCCAGAGGCCCCTGCGAGGTAAGTGTAATTTTAAAAATCCTGCAATTATTCACACGGTGGTCTCGATATCGGCGATGGCGTATTGTCAACAAATACTGTCCTTCCCGTAATTCTCCAGGTACATCTCCTGCGGCGTGGCGAGGTTGTAGCGCCCGCTCAAGCGACTTCCGGTGAGGCCGTTGTTGTGGTGCGTGTGATTCACGTGGAGGTGGTTCACGTTCACGGCGACGTTCTTCTTTTTCTTGCGCGCCTTGTGGCGGTAGAGGCAATACTTGAGGCAGCCAGTGGCGAGCAACAGGATCAAGAATATACCCAGCGCACCGGCCCCGACGGCCACGTACAGCAAAGTCACGCTGAACCGGTACGAACAGTTGGCTTCCTCCTCGTCGAAGCCCGATGGACAGTGACGGATGCCGTCGCACCATAAAACCGAACTTATGCACGCCTGGATCTCTGGACACCTGGAAAGGGAGAGCAAGGTCTGTTGGCAAAGTGCTGAACAACGAAAATGGAAATGGAGAATGTCGGTAGCTCGTAGCGTCGTTGGAAAGCGATGCTTGCGCCAAGTGAAATCGGTCTAACCTGTAAGGACATTCCTCTTGGGGTAGTACGGTGAAGACGTTTGGACCGACGCTTGGAGTAGGTGACCGCTTAGAGATAGCTATCCACGTGACGGCATAGAAGCCGGGCTCCCTTTGAAGGAATTCGACGATAAAGCTTCTGGAATGTTGCGTCATCGCCACGGTGACGTTTATCGCGGTGTAGTTCCAACCACCAGAGAAAAAGTCGACCGTCCTGGCGTCGTGGCTGATACCGCTCTCGGGACAAATTACGCTGCGATCCTTCGTGTTGGACGCCGAATAAACGATGATACGGTTCAACGTCCTGCATTCCTCGACGTTGTCCAAAGTGATGCTGTACCCGGCGGTTCTTAGGTACAGGAAATTAATACGCGCGTCCTCCGGCTCGATCAGCCAGGGTTCGTTGACGCACTGGGTCGCGGTGAGGTCCTCCGTGTTGGCCAGGATCTCCTCCACGGCTGCCACCCCAGGAATGATCCGTGGAAGAGGGCTTCTCAGAGAGATTTCTCCGCTGGTCCCGCGCAATCGTCGTTCCTCGAGCTTCGTCGAGCAAACTTGCTCGCTCGCTTCCCCTTCCAGGGCGACGAAGCGGTACTCACCCTCGAAGAAGAAGTCCCTGTAGTCCTGGGTGACGTTCATCAGTGTCACGGCGAATCGAACCTCGACCACGTTGGACGTCAGAGTTCGCAGGACGATTCTTTCGCTTACGTTCGAGCACAAGCAGTCGCGCACCTGAATATTGCAGTGAAAATTGTACTGAATCAACGTTCCGCTCGATAGTAGAACGCTAAGATTGGTTTAACGAGATGGTTTCTTCGGTTCTTTCCGATAGTACGAAAGGAAACCGTCTCGCCAAGCCGGTAGATACTGAAACAGGCGTACCAATTCCACCCCTTGCCAGGGATACTCGGAGACGACGAGCTCCGAGGTGCCGTACTTGGTAGAATCGGTTACGCGGCGATCGCAGGTCCACCGATTGACCAGCGGATCCACGTAGGATGAACATCCCTTGTCCCCGAACGAGGCTCTCGTTATGGACAGTTCTATTCTGTGGTCGGGTTCAGCCTCGAAACGGTAAACACAGCTAACGTTCTGCGCACCACCGCGCCCGTAGAAGAACACACTTTTCGGCGACGCGAACTTGCCGAAATTGGCGGAGGACGAGAGCGAGGACGACGACGACGAGGATAAAGAGGACGTGGAAGACGTGGATGAAGTCGACACGGAGCCGAACGCGTGGTTGCAGGAAACCGCCTCGTGCACGAACTCGTATCGCAGTACGAAGCTGATCGGGTAAAGTGCACTTCCTTGACGTAGAATGTGTTCCAGGGTGAGGTCTCTACCGGTCGACACGTAGCTCTCCGCGAGACTACAGGGCCTCGTGTAGCGGCTCCCGTTTCGCAGCAGGCTGTGGTCGCATAGTCGTGGCGTGTCGTCCTTGCAAAACTGACCCATCAGCGTAATATTCTGCGAAACAAAAGGCGACAGGTGAATCCCGTCGATAAGATCGGAGCGTCGAGAAATGGAAAGGGAAACGGAAGGCCTACCTTACGAGCGGGAATTAATTTATCTAGGGTGTGGTCACCGTCCCAGATGAGAAGTTTCGCGTTGCAATCGGACGCAACGTCGATGCTCGCCGCGGCGTCCGCACTGGCGGCGTAATACTTGACGAAGGACAACCAGACGATCTCGTTCGGCTTTCCTTGGAAGTGGTAGCGGCACGTCGTGTTCGGAGGCAACGAGTGCTTGGGATTCTCCAACGCTCCCGACGAACTCTCGTCGCTGGATATATAAAAATCGCAATTGTTGTTCTCCTTCACGAAACTCCGCGACTTCTCGTCCACGAAGATCACCTACAAACGAGTTACTTCTAGTTTCTATCCACAGATCCACGGAAGACGATACTTCCGACGGGCTGGAAGGTTCGTTCGGGAATCTTATCGTTAACAAAATTCGACGAAACTCCGCGAGGGATTACCTGAACCTCGAGCTCGAATCCTGGCAGAAACGACAAAGGAACGGGATGGAACGGATTGTCGTACGGCGATGTGTGAAATTCCAAGAGCATCGTGTTATGGCTGCTAACAATGTCAGGCACGGCGTCCCCTCCGCAGAGTCTGACCAACACTTTATCGGAGGTCGATCCTCCGTCGTATACCGTCAAGTAATCCTGGACCACGTTGCATTGATCCCACACTCTGAAGCGAAACGAATAGAACGGTCCATCCATTATACAGGAACCCGTCGAATCGCTAAGCCAGCAAATTGCTCCAAAAGAAAAAGTCGGAAGCATGGAAATCCCGCGCGTTTAAAAGTGACACTTTTTTCATCCCCTCCCGTAAGAAAATCAACGGAATGAAAATCATTCGCTCTGAAGCAATTTACCTCTTCTTGTCCAACTACGAGATACGATAATCCTTTCATATATACCCAAGCCTAGTTTAACCCTTTATTTATTAAATTTCTCAAAAGTTTCTAAACTCTAGGCGTTCATCTTACAGAGTTGTCTCTAACAAGCTTCCAAATGATAAAAAGCTTGTGCCGCCATCCAAAATTCAAAACGAACTTCCTAGAAGTCCCGCCAGTAAATAAAGGGTTTAACGCAATTTCCGAAAGTGAAACGAACAGAATCCAGAAAAAATAATCGGCTCGATATGGTTAATAGAGAAAATGGGTAGAAAATGAACGAGGGAAAAGTACCTTAATACCCTTTGGCTGCCGTCGTACTTCGCGAGCTGGTCCTTGATGTGTATTTTATGACTGTTCCGCTGACTCACGGCCAGCAACGCCCGATGGCCGGACGGCGCTCGATTCTGCTCCACCCGGTAATAGCAAGTGACGTTTCTAGGATAAACACCCGGGTAATTCGGCGATTGAAGTCGACAGGCTCGCGTGTCGCACTTGGTGAGGACACGATCGCAGTACGTGCCGTTCACCAGCTCCCCTCTCCACGTGGACATGCTGCTGTTCCCGTATCTGAGATGAGCCTCGCTGCGTCTCAGGAACTTGTACGACAATTTGAAGTCGAAGTTTTTGTAGCCGCTACCCTGCGCCAGTGACGAATAATCGGTTCAGTGTCAGCTGTTCGCAGCTTCGCGAAGGACTCGCTTCGCGAATGTGCTCCCTCCGTCGTTTTGTCTTACCTCCTCGGACAGCCGCAACAAATACAAGGTCAAGTTGATGGAAGCAGTTTCGCTGTAATAAACGGTGTATCCCCATGCGCTCCCGCACCATTGTCCTCCGGTAGGGGGACGACTCTCCTCGCGGATGGTCATGAAGCCGTCGGGACATCCTTCGGACGTGAACGACAGGAATCGGCCCACGGTGAAAGTGTCGAAGGTCAACTGCAACGCGTTCAAGACGCTCTTTACAAGTTAAGCACGATAATGTACGATATAATAGCAACCTCAGGAGCTTAGTACAGTATGGGCTAAGCAACCCCGGGGTAGAGCTAGATGGGAGCCAGTGGGCTCCAGCAGACGCATAGCCTGAAGACTAACGTAAATTTAATGTACGTACAGAGTTACGATAACGCGAACCGAACCAAAATTAACGAGTTACGTAAGGCAAAGGAATGTCAAGAGGAATAGAAATAATTGTATTGTGACGTACGGATTCGGTGCAATAACCGAAGTACTGTTACGCGCTTGAAAAAATCAAGCGAAATCAAGCGAAACCAAGGCAAGATATAATACTAAAAAAGATATAATGCTTAAGGTCGACACGGTGACGATACGCCCTCGGTAACATTCTTTCCACAAAGCGTACACTAAGCGCACGCTTATAAACAAACTTTACCTCCTTATGATATTACAGTACAGATATACAGATATAAATTAAAGCGGGCGCAATGATTAAAGCGTCGGTGTCCCGAGTAAAATATCGAACTCCTCGTTCACTGGCGGGAACTAATTCCGAAAAAGTTGTTCCATGTTAAGACGGTGTTCCGTTCTCCCAACAAGAATCCCTGCGAGCAACCCGACGCGCGGCTATCGCGGACGAAATTGTACTGATTAATCGTCCGGCGCGGAGAACCGAGCGAACGGAAAGAAGATAAAAGGGACGGAACACAGAAATAAACAAACTTACGGGAACAATTTCGAGAGACAATTTATTTTCGCTAAAATACGACGCGTTCCGGACGGAGAAAAAATGATTATCCGGGAACGAGGACTCCCGAAGCACTCCGTCCGCTTCGTGATGGACCACTTCCACTGGCAGGGAAGGCACCGGTAGGGAAACGGGCAGCGTCAGAGGTAGATCGCGAGAGAATCTTACCGGACCTGACGTCAAGGATCACGGTAAAATTTTTTGCGGCTACTCTGTTAACTTTACACTTGTACGGTGAACGGTCCTGCAGGCTGACAAAATTCAGTCGTGTATAAAAGTACCGAGCGAGCAGCCTCTGGTCGGCATTTATTTTCTACAAGGATGTTCGAGTTCGTTCTTGTCTCACCTGAACTAGGTCTCCGAGGTCGGACCCGGCGGCGGTGAAGTTGAGATGACACAGCAACGGCAGTCGATCCTCCCTTGGCCTGCGGACCTCCACCCTGTAGGTCCTGCCAACGTCGCCGTACAAGGTTCTGTTGCACGCTAAACAGACACGGGACATTTCTCGCAATTCCCTTCGTTCTCGTCTATCTTCTGTCGCGCTCGAACGCGGCGAGTCTGCTTTCAATTATCGAAGGGGTTCAAGGGGTTTCTCGCGCGCGGTATTCGTAACAGAAATTTAACCCTTTCCACTCGAGAGGTGACTCTCAGTCGCCATTAGGTTTCACGCAGCAAATCTATCAGCAATAATGTTTCTTTAGGTTTCATTTCTTTGGAACTCGAAGTGTCGATAAAATGATTGCGATCGAGGTAAAGGTGACCTTATTCTCAAATCTAGATAGCTTAGAATTCATGGCGATACAATGCTAAGAAAGCATCTCGAGTCGCTGGTAGATAGAAAAAAAGGCCTCGAGTGCGCAAAGGGTTAAAAGACTTTTGGTCCGTTCGTGTTCGTGGCTCTACACGAGCTTGATAACAAAATGCATTTCGAAGACAATTTACGAAAATTTATGAAGAATTAGAAAAAAGGGGGGAAGTGTACCGCTTGTTTTCTTGTATCGGGGCACAGACTCGGCAGAGGAGTTACGATGATACTATTATCTTCGAAGGATTCCCAAGGATTGGTTCTTCTTCGAAGCGAGAAAGCTGTCGAAGGATCATCCGCGGGCGAGAATATCAATTTCAAATTTTCCACGAGAATTTGAATTTCCCGGGGAAAGCAGCTGGCAACGATCGAACGAAACGCGCGAATCGGGGGACTCACGGGTGCAATATATCGGCTCGTCGGACTTATCGCCACAGTCATTTTCGCCGTCGCAGTATTTGTCCTGGGCGACGCAGTTTCCTGTGCCGCATAGGTACTCGGAAGGTCTGCAAATGGAATGCAAATAAAACGTACAGTATCCTTTCGAATTCGCTCCTCTCCGAGCAGAGATATATCATCACTCTTCCCGTGGACACGCGTACAATTTAATAGCGATCCATCGCTCGAAACTCTCGGGATCTATTTTGGATCGCGATTCAATCCCATTTTTTGTCAGCTCCCGTGGAAATAGAGAAACGAATCGCGAGGAATGGAATAGTTGCATTTTACGATCGTAAATTGTACCGTCTGAAGTTTAACCTAATTAATCGTAAAAATTTACTTGAAACTGGTTTTTACCGTCAACTTGTTGACATAGACCAAGACTCGATAAACTATGGGTCGCGAGATTTGAATGTAAAGTATTTAATATTCTCTTTTATACAAATAGGGTATATAATTTTTGTTTTACCATAGTTTTACAACATTACAATTTTACAACTTTTTCTGCAAACTTTAATTTCATATTTTTGTGTGCTTTTAAACAAATTCTGAAACTATATTTCTTCACATTTATATATATATATATATATATATATATCGTTACCTGATCAATAAATCGTCACAAAATATTTACGTATCTTTACTTTATATTCTTTTGGTTGCGAGCAAAATCACGATATTCATAAATGAAAATCACGAATGAAAAATATTTCAGAAGCCCTGACGTAGACCAACTCTACTAGTGAAATTGCCAAGTGCTCTTGGAATTGTTTCCATCGAATTGCCTGATTGATTTAAAGCGCCATAGTGAAAATATGAATGTTGAATTTCTGAAACAAAGAGAGGGAAAGTCAGTTTCGGAAGAAATACGAGGAGTACCTGCAGGTAGGCACATTGTCCAGGTTTGGCGTGGGCGTGACGGCGACGCTCGACGGGGACTCGGAGGTCGTCAGGCTGGAGCGAACAGCGAAGCCGGGATATCCAGGATAGCCTGGCGAGATCCCTGGATGACTAGCGGAGCCAGCCTCGATCGAGACCGTGATCGCGGCTGCGATCAGCAGGAACCGCCGGCACATCGACATGCCCCCTCACCCTGAAACAAGACAAGAAATCCATACGAATATTACACTTATGTTACAAAGAGGAATATTATATTATAGAAGATACAAATCTACAACTTTTCCTGCGATTTTTAATTTCATATTTTTGTATGCTTTAAACAAATTCTAAAACTATATTTTTTCATAATTATATATATATATATTGTTACCTGATCAATGAATCGTCACAAAATATTTACCAACCTTCATTTTATATTATATTAAATCCTCTTTCTAATACAAGAGAAAAAATTGATGCGTCGAATAATATCAGTGAATACTTTTTGTTTAACCCCTTTATATACAAGTCTAACAAGTTTTGATTAGCGACACCGCTGCAAACGTACATCCTTTATAAATCCTTCGCGTTTGCAGCGATGTGAAAGATTCGAGAATGCTACAAGAATTCGTAATCACATTCCTAAAATTAGACTATTTTATGTAACGCAATTCCCGTTCTCGCATTTTCAGACGACGCGGAGTGCAAACGGTTAATTTTCAAAGGTTCCGAAGGTGTTTCTTCCGAGACGAGGTAACGTAGTAGCTTCCGAAGTTTGAGACCACGGCGTCCGGAGGGAGGACAGAGCGGATTATGCTAATTCTATTCAGCCAGTTATATTTATCCCCGGAATAGGAATATGTTTCCTTGCTTCCGGAACAAATACCCGTGCACCAGCTTATCTCCCTCTAATTTTTCCTTTCGCCCTCTGGTCGCGGTCTAACCTGCCGATGATGCAGGGGCGGGGCGGGTGGCGGGGCGGGGGGGTGTGGGTGGCGTACGCGACCCGACGCAGAAATCTCATAAAAGATAACCGGATTTAAGCGGGGAAACTGCGTCGTACGCGTGCCGCTAAAGGCTCTGTTTATTAAGTCGGTGAGCGAAATCTGGGCCAAACCCGGCCCGGAAACACGTAGCGCAAAGTGGAATATGGTAATTCGGGGGTGGTAGAAACTGCTTCGCCTCGCGAATATACGGCACGCCCGTACGAGTGTCACTGGAATTGCAAGGAAGTTACGCGTACGGTCAATTGAATACAGCGGAGGCTGGAGGTCGGGAGACATTTTAGATCGGGTGATTTTCTAAATTGCCGACGAATTATGAATGCAACCGGCGTCCCGGGACGCGGTCATCGGCGAACAAAGAACAGGGGTACGGCCGCGGACCAACAATGTCGCAGCCAGACGATATACCGCGTCGGTGCTGTTGCCGGGAATTCTCAATGAATTCCCGCAAACATGACCCGCACCGGCTTTATAAATATCGTTTAGACGCTGGACGAGGCGATACACTCGTAACGGGAGTAAAATAAAACGTCGAGCTGCAACTCTGGGCCGAAACTAAATTTTTAAGGAGGTATTCCGATTTAGACCGTACATTTTTAGTACTTTATAAGGAATTTTTTATTAAAGGGCTTTTCCGCGCTTATTCGCATTTTAACTCTTTGCGGACGTCGCTTCTGAGGGGACGTTTCCGAGTCTAGGCAAACTTTATTAGCGATTAGTAGACTGCGCATCTTTATGCATTTAGAGGAAATTTGAATGTGCAAGAACCTACAAAATGCAAACGATATGCAAGAATATAAACAAGATTGAAAGTAAAGTTCGTGTTCTAATATTTGCAGAATAAAAATATGGTACATGTATTAAGATATATATATATATATAACAAATGCGAGCTTACATGGAAAAAGAATGCGTGAGTAGGCTACACTTTAAGAAAGCGACGAAGAGCATTTGTATAAGAAAGCAAGATGTAGGAATATATCTCTATACTACTACTTACTTTTTTTCTATTCGAATAAAAATATGGTACATGTATTAAGATATATATATAACAAATGTGAGCTTACATGGAAAAAGAATGCGTGAGTAGGCTACACTTTAAGAAAGCGACGAAGAGCATTTGTGTAAGAAAGCAAGATGTGGGAACATATCTCTATATCTCTATAAACAAGGAAGCCTAAGATCGCACTTGAAAAATACAAACTATCAATGCATATCTGCGACTGTTGCTCGCGCATGATCACATATTAGAATAGTATAAGATTTTCATTCTTAACATAAATATGTTCCCGGATGTCTACAGATAAAGATCGTTACAGTAAATGACACGCCTTGTAAGTTACATCATGTAATACGACAGGATTCCTGTTTGCACATTCTGTAACAAAGTGGCTCCGAATGCAACGGGTTAAGAACATGCGCCGTTCGCAGTTAAAAGGTTAAGAACGGAAGACGCCAACGTCGACAGATCGCGATTAAAGCGAGATCTCCCTGTACAACGTCTCGGGCCGTCTTTTTTGGCGTTTCCGAAATCAGTTTCGACGGATTATTTCGTTGGTGAAAAAAAAAAAAAAGAACCGGTGTTCCGACGGGAAGATATGGAAGGAAGAGGCGGACGCGGGTTAAATTGCCCGCACAGGGTTCGAAATTGGGTCGGTGCACGAGAAAATCGACTGCAGATTGAGAGGACCTCTTCGCGGTGGATCAACTCCCTCCCCTGGCCTCCTTCCTCCTAAACCAACCCCCACGGTCGTTTCCATCGATGCGAAATTGGGGCCGGCGAGTCGTCAGCCAAGAATAGGCAACCCTCGGTTCGAGGATCGACGATTTCTACGGTTCCACGGATTCCGCTTCCGCAGGTTCCGCGATCGTTATGCCTGCCGATGCTTAGAACCTCCCCTCCCCCTCCCCCCTCCCCCCACCGTCGGGGAAAGAAGGACTATTTTGCGTAACAACCGAATGCCCCGAATGTGCTCCACTTCTCCACGCCCCGTTACAACGTTCGAACGTTCGCGCGCAAATTGGCCGCGGTGATCGATGCAATTTTTTTTGAACGATACCGCCGTGCTCTTATCGGAAATATAGGCGGCGGAATGAACGAGCTGGACTTTTAATTTACCAGTGACTTTAAAACTTTATTCGAAACACTAGGAAGGGCGCGTCTGTTCCGTACGAAAGAAGCAGCTCGAACGCGAGGTCAGGTAACGAAGAATTTCGTCACGCGTACATAGACGAGTACGATTGGCAAGGATGGAGACAGAGCGAGGAAGAACGAGCGCGAGACAGACAGAGAATACAAGAGACGGTGAGCGAACGTGAGGATGAATGTTAGAATGTAAGGAGAAGCGAGCGTGAGTAGTCGAACAATAAAGAACATTTTGTAAAAGCGTATAAAGGGTTCGAAATCAGTCCCCGGAATTTCTACACAGGGGACTCTGAAATGGAAACTAAAATGGAAATGATAAAAGCCTCTTCGAACGTTAATTCGTGATAGACTCGAAGTCTGTACGGTCAGCTTTCCAAGTTACCGCGAGGGTAAACGTCGAACGGTCCGGGTAAGTGGACGTTCGAGGCCGTTTCCTCTACCACGGACGATGTCGTAAACTCGCTCCTTACGGTATCGTTACGTGCTTCCGTAGAACGCGCGCCTGCTGTCTGCCGCGAAGAAACCAGAGATAGCGTAATACCGGCTAAACGGTATGACGGAGTTAACACCTTCGGCGGTTAATTCGATTTACGTCTACTAGATTCCATAGGTTACCGCTGTTGTGGGATAAGTACCTTACCAGGGTGCATCGCCTTAGCTTCCCCTTGTAAGCGGTTCCTGTAACTTTCGTCGAGAGAATCGGTAACGGGTCGAAACGATCGCGTTCCGTAAATCTAGCGTTAATTCGAGAGGGATCGCGGGAAACGAAATAAAAGTCAATTCGTTCGCGAGTACAGAGATCGATGACCGCGCATACGTGCCAGCGAAGGAAATCGACCGCGTCGTCCAAAATACCCCGCAATCGTCACTTTTTCCTGGCACCTTTCCCTCTCGAAGCGTCCTAGCGTTCAATGGGCGGCACCCTCTGTCGGGACAAGCGATACGCGTCCATAGATGCGAGACAAAGTGATAAAGCTGGATCTGGATGGAGCCTGTCCGACGTGGAATATTCCGAATTGAATGCCAGGTCCGTCGATGGCTATCGGTCCGCCATGGTTCGAGACTCGATGGGATTCAATGGGAGCCTACCCAGCCGTTGGGTTTACGAACCGAACCCGCGAACCGCTGGCCTAAAAGACAAAATGAACAAGACGACTCTCGCTCGAGCGGTTTGGATTTGCTTCTGAAATCTTCCAACGCGTCCTCGTTCGGTTGGAGGCTGCGATTCTTCGTGCCCGATCCTTTCGGCGCCCCTACGCGATGCTCACTAAAATCCTTTCGGCACTTCTATGGGGCGAGGCCTCGATATTTAGTCACGGATTGCTACGCTTCTCTCGCGGATACTCTGTTGTTGCTGTTGTTTGTTGTCGTTGACAGACTTTACCAGGTAGAAAGGATCCAAGTGCAAAACTCCTTACGATTGCTCGAGAGTCGAAACGAGGAGAGGACAAGTACAAGATACTCTGTTGTCGTTTTACAAACCCATCACCTTCGGGTGGAGTCATACCCTTGGAATACTAACGTGGAATACTCTTTGTTGAATATAAAAACCGTGGGATTCTCCGTATACACGGTAAGACCCACTCAAGTACCCGTTTAGAGATCAAGTATGCGTTTAGGGAACACCGGAGGCTCGATATTTACCGTCCCATCCTCCGCTTGATCGCGTTTCTTTCGAAATCCCACTTTTCTATCCCACTTTTCTATCCCACTTTTCTATCCCACTTTTCCGTCCCACTTTTCTATCTCCCTCGCGAGAAGGTCGTCGATCGGCGCGATATTCCTCGCGTCCCTGCATTCTTTAACGATTCAGGCTCCTTACCATCGCCTTATTCCTCGAGCATTTCTTATCACCTGTTCGTGCAAGGGATGCCAGTGGTCCGTTACGGTCTGGCGGCGTCCCACCGTAATTTGTGCTCCATTCCACTCGGCCGCGATGCAACTCTCGCCGCGATACCGAGGCCCGTGGAACAGAAGGGTGGCATCGATTCTCGAGGTCAGCATACCAATCGGGACGGAAAGACGAGCCTCGCGCGAGAACCTATAATTAAGCAACAGGTTGCGGCGGCTTCTTCGCGGGAATTTACGAGGGGGGCGCCGACGCGGAACGACCCGATGCGCCGGTTTTATTGAATTTTAACCGGGCCCGCCGGATTTTCCCCGCCATCGATGCCTATCGACCGGCGAACAGCGGTCGATCGCGAAACGGCCGCGTGATCAATAACGCGGAAAGAGTGGCGCTCGCCGACCGGCTAAAGGTTACTTTAACGTCGCCCCCGGAACGATTTCGTGACCTTATTTCAGGAAGATTAAAGGACAGAGAGACGATAAATGTTAATGGAACAGAATTAAAACGGCAGGCGAGCCTCTTGGTTCCTCCTCCCGTTCCTCCTGCCGTTCCTCGTTCTGCTTCTGCCCGAGGATCCCGACGCGGAAGCGAGCGACACGGAAATTAACGAGCTTTTATCGTTACACGCCGTTCCTGAGAATGACGCTGTGGATCCGTGAGCTGTCCCGAGGAGTAACAGTAACCTCCAAAAGTGGAAACTCTAACTTCTAACTCGATATTCGCGAGCATTATTTTATTTTCCATGAATTTCGTGGGACCTGTGCTCGGAGCACTATAACTTCTTCGACTTGAAATTTTGCTCGATCAATTTTCCTTGATCCTCGAGAGTCGTACTACGAGACTCGATCGACAACAAAAATCGATTCTTCGACTCGGAAAACAGCAATTTCACCCTCGAGTGACAGATCGTAAAATACGAAGACCAAGAGAGAAAAACTCATTGCGTCCAATTTTTACCGAAATTAAAACATACATGCCATCTAGCAGAAAAATCGATATAATCGATCGTTTTGATAGAACAGGGAGAGAGAGAATGGCTGTAAGGGGAAAAAACTAATTACGTCCAATTTTTAATGAAATTGAAACATACATGCCATCTAGCAGAAAAATCGATATAATCGACCGTTTTGATAGAACAGGGAGAGAGAGAATGGCTGTAACGGGAAAAAACTAATTACGTCCACTTTAGATAGATATCCATTTTCGTTTGTTTTTTTAATAAAACGTTACCAGGGTTTTTTTTCACCTGATGCTTAACCTAGATACATTAGACTTCGAAATACATATTTTTGCTGAATCTTTGAACCGTTATTAATGTCCCAAGAAATTGTCTAAACTACCATCACGATTTTTCCCATTTTTTAATTTTTGTACAAAATGGGTTTTTCCCCTTGGTCTTGGTATATACAAGTCCTGGATACGATGCATTAAGGAGACCGTATCGAGGAAGAAAGTCGTCTATCGCGGATATAAACAGATTAATTTTCGTGTCGGTCATTTGCACGTTTCTGGGTTACCAGCCAGGTGCAAATCTACTGGAGGCATTTGTTTCGGCAGATACGTATCTATGGCCATGGATTTCACGTCAGGTTGAAGCACCAGCAGTGGGATACCATTGAGGCTTCTCCCCGCGAGAAAACTGCTACGTTTCCTTTGCCTCGAACGGAACCAGCCATCGCTGAATCCGTTCTCCGCTGTTTCTTTGAAACCATCAGCGTTCTGATATTTTGTAAACTTATCCGACGACTGAATTTTCATCCCCGTCCTTTGTTCGTTTTCTTTCCATCCGATTCTCCGCAGAATCGTAGCTCTCGTTCCACGATCTTTACGCGGACCGAACGACTCGAGTATAATGATCGCTCCTCGACCGCTCGACAAATAAATAAATAAATAAACGATAGCCTCGCGAACGAATCGCCTTCCAAACGAGAAGAGTTCGCGATAACGCTCTTCCTAGTTTCCCCGGAATCCGCACAACGGGCCAGTAACGTGAAATTAAAAATTAGTGGCGATAAGTAAGACGGTAATAGCCGCGCGAGGATTTTTCCAGATGCGGTGAGGATTCAGGGGTTGCCACGTACCAGGAAATACGACGACAATTTACCGCTTTTGATTATGCGTAATTGGATTATGGTTTTTTCTCGCGGCCGAGATGTTCTCGCGGGGCTTTGTTGCTTCAAGTGGACCCGTGATTTTTTTAAATCAAGGAAAACGGCGAAGATTCTTCCGTTAACGAGACGTTAGGGCATTTTTAAAAAGGGATGTTGAATTATATACATATAAATTTGCGTTAAGCAAAAATGAATCCAGCGTTGAGAGGGTCTTTCTGTCTGTTAAAGTATCGGACTGGTACCACCAGGTTCGAGGAGCTTGCCTGTTTGTCGTCGAAGACCAGGGTAATAAACAGAGCGCAGGCAGAATTTTCTTTTCTTTAAGTGGACGAAGAACAGTTTTCTTTAGTTCTCGTTCGTTCTCTAAACGGTCGACACGTCCTTCCAAGCCGTCGAGTAAAGTAGACGTTCGAAATAAAATAAAAGACTGTCATTAATTCCACCAATTTCCAATAAAGGATTACTTAACCAAACAAAAATTCGTAAAGAATGGCCCGTTATCAGGGTCCCGAACCTGCCCCTTCAATGATTCTATTACGCGCCGACGACTAAGTATTCCCTCCCGCATAAACGAGTGCAAATCCGGCTGGAATATATCCGGTATTAAATCCGACCGTTAATTTAGATTCACCTCGAAGCCGCGGAGAAAAGTTCCCGACCGTCGCGGCCGAAGTCCTCGGGAGTTTCGCAAGCTTCCTCCACCGACGGGGGATTTTTTATTGCGACCAAAGCACCATCTATAGATTCCCCCCGTTCCCGGTATCCGAGCATAGATCCCTTGGGTGTTACGAGACAGATGCAATGTGTCTGCCTATTCGTGGAATAGGAACCTGCACATATGTGGTCGAACGAAGTTGGACGCTGGCAGGGAAAAGTGCCAGGAGGAACTGAAAAGGGAAGGAAATAAGCGCTGTACGTGGCGAAGGCGGTTCACCCGTTGCCAAAAATCAAACTTTCTGGACCGTGCGCCCTGAAGGGGCATCCACGGGATCGGGGATGAGACGGCGGGAGGGCGGGCGGAGGGCGGGCGAAGTCCGCTCGTAAATGAAATAATAAATAGCAACGTGTATTTTGCGATATGATATTCAACGAGGCTTTTCAATTGTGCATTAGTCGTTAGCGAAACGGAATATCCACCGGCTGATTAATATTTGCCCGAAACCCCGGCTCGTTTCGCGCGGCAAAAGCGAGCTATTTAATTACATACTACGGCCTGGTCATTAAATAAATAAAACGCCGGCCAGGGGCCGAAACGAGATAAAATATTCATCCTAGCGAAGCGGATGGCGTCAGGCACGAACAAAATTTCAATGGTTCCTTTGGATACGACTGATCCGTATCGTTTCCGCTGGATAATGTACGAGTTTTGACCCCCTTCCGTCCTCTCGAATGATATCTTTCGAGCTTTTCAACTCGCGATCCTCCGTTCCGTTCGTTTGGATAGCTTCTGTACGATCCGTCACGTTGCGCTTATTATTTTTTACCGCCTTTAATCTCCCGCGTTGCAAAGCATCGGGACTCGAACGCCATCGGAACTTTCCGAGGTGACACGGGGAACGCGTTAACAAGCAGGGAAAAATGCTCGTTATGAACGACGACAGCGTGCACCGGAAACAACTGATATCGTATATCTTGATGTAAAACAAAAAAAAAAAGAAAATTAAATATACGCGTCGAATTGCGTAACCTACGTTTGGTCAAAGATGACAACAGATCTTGTAACTTTGAAAACTCAAAATTTCCATCCTGATACACGTCTGTCTGAAACATGGGTTCAATTAACCGTTTAGTTTGTTAGATATGATCGCTCGAATTTCGTGATTTTTCGTCGAATTTGACAGGAGGCATATGTCAAAGAAACTTTATACGATACTTTCGACTGTAAAATAATTTCTGCAAGACAGATCGTGACCAAAGATGAAAGGAAAGTAAATGAATAAACGTAGAACAACGTATTTCAATTTTGCCAAACTTGCCCGCTTAGTACCAGAGCAATGTGCATTGAGAAAAAGAAGTCAAGTAAACATTTCCTTTGTAAAATGAGAAAAATAAAATCCTGAATAAAATAATACTTCAAAACTAATTGCAACCGTAATTGTATCGATTACCACTTTTCTTTTATCAAGAATCATAATCGAATAATAATTTCAGAATGTTATTATAGAAAATATATCGTTAATACTTTCTATATTTGAGTTTTGTTTCGACTAGTACGGAAAGGACGACCTTAAGAGATATGCCTGATTGAAAAAATACGATTCAGGGTTACATAGTATACAACCAAAGTTTTCCAACTAACCCATTTCTTTTTTTTTTTTTTCATCTGACCCATACCCGAGCACCATCGAGTTGGCGGGTTATCGGTGCAATAGAAATGATCGCGAATGTATCCGCTCGCGTCGCTGTACTTTTCTTTTTTCTCGTCGAATAGCCGCCCGATTGACCAGTCAGAGTGCAGGCAATCTCGAAAGATCAAACGCGACCAGCACAGCCACCCCCTTCTTCCTGCGGCGAGAGCTGAGTAAGTAAGCGCCGGTTGGCGCGACCTGACATCATCAGGATTTTTATCTGGCCGGTAATTTCTTTCCATCGGTTCAGCGCGGCGACGCGCGCGACAAAAAAGAAAAAAGAAAAAAAAGAAGCGAATTTATTCCGACCCGCGTGTAGCGCGGCAGCTGATAAATGTGCCTCTTCCGATCTACCAACTGTTATTTTCTGACCGCAACGTGTTGCGTCATCCTGGCTGGATGCGCCGCTGATTTCGATTACGATTTACCATCCGCGCCCGAATTACGCGGCGTGAACGGCGACAACGAAGAATTAAACGTTCTCGGAGAGAACGAGCTCTGGAAAACGATGGAAATCGGAGTCGGAATACTAAAGTTCTTCAACGCGTTGATTGGCGAACTGACACACGCGAACATTTCTACGACGTTGAAATCGTGTTTCGAGATCGTTGAAGATCGCAGAATTCAATTTTTCTAACCTCGGAAAATTCAATTTTTCTAACCTCGGAAAATTCAATTTTTCTAACCTCGGAAAATTCACGAATCCTTTTCCAGGATCCGAAGATTCACCTTCATTACCGTCTTATGTCCCAGAACTCCTGTAAGAACCGGAAATGGGGAAACCGGATGCCAATTAATTCGGAGATGTGGATATTCAACGCATTTTATAGTTTCGGATTGTTATACCAACGCTTTTCCGAGAAAGTAATATTTCCGAACGCGAAAGGTTGAGAGTAAAATTGAAATAAGTAATCGTGAGATATTTTTCTATAGTTTAGCATCTATCGATTGGAACGATTGAAACTTGATATCTCCGACGTAATTAAACATTTGTGGTGCATACGGTATCGTTCAGTGTTCGATTGAACATTAATAACAATTACGGTTCGGAATAAGTATTCGTTCGAGACACCGACCGTGAGAAATTTCTGAATATTTTAATATCTATCGATTGCGCCAACTAAAGATTAGTTGGCACCTATTAATTTCTGACGACAGTTGAATCGATTGTTAACGATATTTACTTTTTAAACAACGACGGGGAGTGGTACGAAGGAGAAACGTTTTGCATCGTCCGCGAGGGTAAACGGTATCGCGTGTTGATAATAGGGAAACGTCGATACAACAGTGAACAGCTCGAGCTCTCGGGAGTCCAATTTACGCCTAAAGGACCACGCCAGAAATTGGACCTTATAGAATTTGGTCCCTCTTATTAATCTCGTTGTGGAAGTTTCGGAGTGGATGCCGGCCCTCGATAACCCGATACTGACACTCGATATCGAATTACACGGGCAGCGTAGTGAAAAATACGCCGACTCGTTGGAATTCTTAAAATCCAAGGATTCCCCCGTCCCTGCGTTCTTTTTTTTTTTTTTACGATCAGCCCCGACGGTTTCAATTACATTTTACGGACCGACGCCAGCCGTACGTATCGAGCATTAGCGGCCCGACAAATTCGATTCGACCTGCCTCGTTCGAATTCCCCGAAGCGAACCTCCTTGCGGACTAACATGGCCACCGCCTTGTCGACGTCACCGAAAGTCATCCAAACAAAACTACCCCCTTTCCAATGGACGTCTTGTCATACGTTACGTTAACGAATACTGTAACAACCCGTTTTCGTAACGAATCGAAATACTGCAATTTCGAGTCCGCAAGATGCAAACAAAAAGCTCGGACTAAAATTTCGTTCCACCCTGTACCCATTCGTCGCGACAATTTTCGAGACGCCCGAACCCTCTTTTTTTGTCTTTCCTACGAGAAACGAAGAAACAACCAATCTTATTACCGTACATGTCTATCGGGAGTCGGATAAGAGCTGGCGCGACCTGGCATCATCGGGATCTTATCTGTCGGTGGTAATCTCGCTCCATCGATCCCGTATCCGTATCCCCGGTTCCATACGCGCATCATACATCACCGCGCCACAGACGTTATGTATATAGCCGGGCCCTGACATTTAGCTTTTCGCGGGAGCGTCAGCGGAAACACACGTACATACGTTGGCTGCGCTGCTTCGATCCAAGGGATAGAGTTCAGAGTCTCCCCTATACGGGGTGTTCCAGTTGGAGACCGCCTGGATACGGTAGGACCTCGTTTATAGGGACGAAATCATGCTCGGCCTCGAATATACGATTTCAATGCTCTCTAGGCCTCCTGTAGCAAAGCTCGGTACTCTCTAGGCCCCCTGTAGCAAAGCTCAGTACTCTCTAGGCCCCCTGTAGC
>NC_071981.1:23341460-23389946 GCF_026283585.1 Hylaeus volcanicus
CTAGGCCCCCTGTAGCAAAGCTCAGTACTCTCTAGGCCCCCTGTAGCTAAGTTCAGTACTTTCTAGGCCCCCTGTAGCTAAGCTCAGTACTCTCTAGACCCCCAGTATGTAAGCTCAGTACTTTCTAGGCCCCCTGTAGCAAAGTTCAGTACTCTCTAGGCCCCCTGTAGCAAAGCTCAGTACTCTATAGGCCTCCTTTGGCTAAGCTCAGTACTCTAGCCCCACCTTAGCTAAGCCTAGTACCCTCTAGCCCCCTATATCTAAGCTAAGTTACTCTGTAGCCCCCTATATCTAAGCCAAGTTACTCTGTAGCCCCCTCTAGCTAAGCTAATACCCTCTAGTCCCCCTCTAGCTAAGCCTAGTACCCTCTAGCCCCCTATAGCTAAGCTCGGTATCCTTTAACCCCCCTTACTTGAGCCTAGCACCCACTACTCCTTCGTATGTTTGCAAGAGGACTGCTGTGGAGCACCCTGTGTACACCCTGTACACAGCGAGTCCTGAAACAGGCGGCGCAACCCATGGAGAGTTGATTCCACTCCATTCGAGAGCTACACGCAGTTATCCGTTCCCGTTTATCATCATCAAGTTTCCCACGGATGATTCCGTTTCAAAATATTTCGCCGTTGCGGCAGGCTAAGGCCGGGTAAGCCTCGGTATAACGATTTCCTCCGGTTTATTCCTCCTCCAGATCCCAGTCGAATAACGTTCCGCCACCGGCTTGCTTCGTCTGCTCGAAGCACGCCGCGGCTGTTACGTCGTTTGTTTATTCTCCGCGCGACGTATCCGAACGGATAAGAGAACAGTTTCGTTTATCCGAAGGCCTAGCCGTTTCGCGCAACCCAAGGAGAGTAGATGCTGTCACTAGCAAAAATAACAATCGCGCAAGTCAGGAATTCCTGCTCGACTCCTCCTTCAATCGCTTACATATCGTTCTTCCGAATGTTCATCTTTTAGACTTAAGGGAGGGGTTTAGGGTCGCAACCCGGTAACCACGTTACGTTTTCTAAAACCCACCGAACGGTTAATCATCGGCGGCCTCTCGCGAAGACGGAGACGTAAAACGAATGGAAAAGGTAAAATTGTTCAATTCGCGTTGTAATCCCAGCTATTTGGGGGACGCGTCGTATCCTTCCTCCTCCGTTTCCTTTTATTTTTCACCCGGGATCCCTTCCCCGCTGTTTCGCCGGTACCCACGGCCTCGTCGAATTCAGAGGCTCGTCCTCTCGTGCGGAAAAGGGAGCCGAGCCAGGGAACAGCACGTGAACGAAGAATACCACGCGATTGTTAGGCGTCCCCGATTAATCTACGACTTCTTTTTCCCTTCCCTCGGCCTCTTGCCCGTGGTCGTCGTCCTCGACGTCCGTGTGCACCGGTGCCCGTCTCTCCTCGTGATTGCGACGACACAAAGACACAGCTCCGCTCGTGCGGACGCGCCACCAAGAGACCGCGCTGGATATAGTTAAGTGGGCGGATGTGGGTGTCATCGACAGGGCTCCTTTTCTTCTCGTAGACGGTAATCAAAGTACCACTACCACCGTTCGAGCCGCTTCGGAAAGTACTGGAACGGAGGATTGATTGGTCGAGGCTCGCCGATTGTAACGGAGAACGATAAAACTACAAGAGGGAACTCGGTGTGCTCCGTACTTGGTTTATCGTGGACTTTTTATTCTCGTCGCTATTAGTCACACTTATTTGCTTTATTACGTACACGACTGTCGATGCGTCTTGTATACAATCTGTGAGCTGACTGAACTTGAAAATTCCAAGTACAGGCACCTGTTTACACATTAAAACGCAAGAATTGAACAAAAACTTTCTCCTTTAGATGCGCGCGTCAAGTGTCTTTCTTTCCTTTCGCAAGATAGATCGAACAACCAAATTTTATCACGCAATACCGAACACCCATCCTGTATATATATATATTAATTACGGAGCATCCGCAACTAGCGTTTTACGTGGACACGCAATTCCGTCGTCCTGGGACGTCGAAGTCGGAGGGGGACCGTCCCTCGTCAGCGTCGCGTATTTTCGCACACCCGCGTACGTTCACGGTTTGCGACGGACGAAAATAAAAGAACCACGGATGGAAGGAACATTTTAATCATGATGGAACAATTTTCCAACCCTCCCCCCCGGTTCAAAATTTGCGCGAGATGACGCGGACCTTCCCCTCCCCCTGTTTCAGTTTTTTTTTGTTTCCTTTTTTCGGAACGTTCCCTCCGAAATACCGGAATCGTGAAAACCGCGGACTACGAAAGAGTTCCCGCTACAAAAGCACATGCTTCGTGTGTATCTCTGTCCCCCTCTTCCCGCCAAAAAAAAGGGAAATTTTAATCATCCTGTTTTCACGGGGACTAACGACTAGAAACAGGTGAATTATTCTCTCCCTCGAGCACGGACAGCGACGACAAAATGGACACCGCGAGAACCCGCAGGATTTTACCGGAAAACTGCGAAACTTATCGATTCGAAAAAGAAAACAAAAATATCAAACGAGGAAGAACCTTCCTCGTCGTAAACGCAACATCCTTACTCGAACTGCGTTTGATTCTCATGCATGTTTCACGAATAAAAATTGATATTGGGAATACATAAGTCTATAATTGAGGCAATAAAAGAACGATTTAACTATTGAATGTTACAAAATAAAAAAAAAAAAAAGAACTGATCAATTTTCTTATTCTTTGGTCTGTTTCGCTTATCACCATTCATTACGTGTTAAGATGACCTCGTTTAACGCTGTTTCGTTTAGCGCTGGATCTTATTGGAACGTACCCGCCGCGTTAAGCGGGCTCTTACCGTATCTCTACAGAAATATTTTCACCGGCTCGAGAGCGAACGTTCGCCCAAACAATTTATAGAGAACTACATCGGGAACTGTGTTTATACAGAGAACGAAGTTTTCTCCGTGAAAAGCGGCTGTAGAACGCGACATAATCGCGAGAAAACCTAGCGAGACATCGAGTCCCTCCCTGAACACGCTTTCATCCGACTATGCTCGGGCTACGCGTTACACCCGGCCTCGGCACAGACTCCGGGTCCATTAGTCACGTGCTTGATTAGAAAGACGCAGACATTTTTCATCCGCGAAAGGCCTCGCTTTGTTAACCTCTTTGTCGCCGAGGTAATGTCTTGCGCGGGACAGGCCTCCTTTGGATCGCCTAATTTCCCTTTCTCCTAAGTGTACCTCGGCCGCCGTTTTTAACAGCCACGTCGCCGCACGCCCCCGAGACTCTGCAGATTACGAAACGAGGGGGTGCGCCTATACGCGCGGCGTGTCCCGTTTCCACGGGCCAGGGAACCTTTCCAGACGGAAGAAACACGAGGGCGGGATCGATTCTCAAGAGGTTAATTTTCCGTGTGTACAACACTCGGAACAAAAAACCAACAAATTTTGTAATATACATTCCGTTAGATGTAGAAGTAAGGGTTTCTTTTATTTAATGTAAGCTTTCGTTTTAATGAAAAACTTGCTATTTATTTTTTGGCCAGGAAACGGGTTAGCGCGCTACTTCTACAATATTTGATTTAAAAGAAAAAGGTCTACATACTTGTATAGCCAGTAGTATATAGATTATACAATTTTTTGGTTGTTTGTTCCAGATTTTATAGATAACAAGAAAACCGTCCTCCCGTGAAGGCGTTTTAAATAAGGTCAATTTCGAAGACTCACTCTATCGCCAGTATTTTGTACTCGAATTATAATACCAATTTTTTTTTTTTTTTTTTTTGGTATTTCAATATGAGTTAAATAAATTCTGTAAAAAGAAATCCTATTCATTTTACGACACTCTCGCAATTAATTATCAAAATTAGACCTTTTATTTAGCCTCTATAGTGTCACTATAGTGCCTCTATAGTGTCACGCCTCGAAGCAGTATGCTTTCTCTACGCTCACCTCGAGGTTTCAAACTCAACGTTGACAATAATTCCTACTTCCAGCCGCCTCTGGCTATGTCCCATTAACCCTTCGCACTCGAGGCCTTCTTCTCCGGTATCCATCAGCGACTCGAGATGCTTTCTTAGCATTCCGTCGCCACGAATGCTAAGTTTAGATCGAATATAAGATCTTTAATTTGAGATTTGCGAATCGAGTCACCCGTGAGTTTCAAAGAAACGAAACCTAAAGTAAGAAGTATTCGTACAGCAACCAATTTAAAATAAAGTTAATAAGAAACGAAACGAGAGGTTAACATTAAAAGTAATAAACTTTAATTTACGGAAATTCTACCGCGGAAATATGTAGAAATGTTGGTTGATTGTTTCTTCCCCTAAAAACTTATTAACGAAATAAATGAATGTGAAGTTTTATTTCGAATTGGTCCCTGTACGAATACTAATTACACTGACCGTAGGTCGCCGATACCCCGCGTCCAGTTAAAATTCCCAGTATCCTGCTCGCCTTCTTTTTATTCAAATTCGCCGTCCGGTTGTTCATTTTCTCCCCATTTTGGACCATCCATGTCCCCGGGATTGCTCCCATCTTTCGTGTCAACGTTCGACGATAGTTTGTTCGTAAAAAATGGCGTGGCTGGTACGAGGACGTTTGGGAATCCCCTGTATACCGGCACCGTTGTCGAAAGAGTCGCGAAGGATGGTGCCGCGAATTTCGCGGGGATGTTTCGTGATTGCGTATCGATTTTTCCGATGAAAGTGTGGAGAGGTTAGTTATCCGAGGAGAGGCGGCAGGGGCGGCTATAAATTTCGCGAGGTCCTCGGCCAGCGACCCGACGAACAAACAGCTCCGTTGAATAAACGCGTATCGTTCGCGTATTAATCCCGCGCACGTGACGACTGCATTATGGCCCCCGACGAATCCGCTAGGCGGTACGGAAACGCGGAAATTTAACGGTGGATACCGTTATCGAAAATATCCTTTGTATCGATTCCGGTGGCCGCGTAATTGTGTCGGCGACCAAAGCGACTGGGATAGACTTTATTTGCGTTGCGAGAGAACCAGCGACTGGCGTCGACCGTAATCGTTCCTAATTGCAAAAATTACACGAATCGCTCCTCGATAAGATATTTTCGTCGAGGTGAGAGGCGAGCGATGTTGGAATATTTACTGAACAGCAATACGTGTCGTTTTACTACGAAAATAAATGTACCGAGAATATATGTACAAAGTTTTCGTTCAGGCTATGGCCTACCTTCCTCAAGTGCCTGAGAGGATCCTTCTTGTAGTTTACTACCGACTAAATATCCTGAAAATAGATGTGGTAAAACTAGGCTGTACACGGCTAAAAATTCTTTCAAACTCTTTCCTCGTTGAGAAGAGATCACGGTTTGCTCGTGACAATTTAGCTAATCAAGCTAAAGTTAATCTATAAATTCAGTATTTTATTATTCGCTTATACCCCGTTTCCAATAAGCAATAAAAGCTGTTGCTGATTATCGTTTTCTTTTCTTTCGTATGATATTAGATGGCCTCGGACAAAAATCCCTCGGGATCGAACTTTCTAAAGAAACAGTTTCGCTCGAGGCAAATCGCTGTCACTATTTCGGGTAGAGCTTCTTTCATCGATCAGTCCCCAGAGATATACGTCACCCTCTCGTCAACCAGAGTCGATGGTTATTCTATTTACATCGAGTACACCGAGCTTTAAGTAACAGTTCGTGAATATTACAGACTCGATACGCGAATATCGCGGATCAACGACACTTATTCCCGTTACCCGCTGTCACGAATAATTAAGACGGGTACAGCGACCTAGCTTCGGGGGCAGAGATCGTTGTCCGATGATCCGGAATTGTCGTCTATTCGAGGAATAATTATAGAAGCAATAGGGAACGGAAAGAGGAGAAATCGAGGAAGGACATGGAGCGGAACAGTTCGAGCAGTGATTCTTGATCAACGAGCAGGAAATGTTTGGATCTAATCAATTTTGATTTTCTTACACGAGACAGAAATTTTTATATCGACTATACTTACGTTATATTTCGAAGCGAGCGTTCCAATGAATGTTCGAACAAGGTTTCACCGAAAATGAAAAATATGTACGTTAGGATTCGAAGGTTCGGATACGAGATACAAATATAAAGTCAACGATCTAAAGCTTCGTGAACGCCCGCGCGTCACTGATCAGCTGACCGAGATACAAAATGGCGCGACTCGAAAGTCCCATCTGCAAAGTTTAATTGCTTATATCCAGATAACGAAGCATCGGATTGGAAAGCGCCGAAGGACTCTTCGATTCCTTTTTTAACGAGAAATCGACCATGGCGGAAAAAACCTCGCGTTTTAGTCGAACGGAAACTGTACTACGTACGTTTTAATTACGGAATCTGCGTCAGAGGAACCACCCTTAGATCCTGGCTCGTTGATTTACTCGAAAAATACCTGAAAACAATCCGCCTGAGCAGAGCACCGCCGAGTCAGACGGTTCGAATTCCATCGTTCGCAACTTCTCGTCGAATTTAATCGTTTCGAGAAATTATTATCGAACGTTACGGCGAATCGCGGACCGTTTAAAGGTTCTGAAACAAATCTTGAGACATCGGTGCTTCTTCGTAGACTCGAGGATGACTGAAATCGCCGACGGGGTAAGTGGGTACGACCGAGAGAGACGGGTGCACGAACCGTGGAAAGAGATGAAACGATAAGAGAGGCCGGAGTTTAGGGGCCGATCCGCCGGCGAGGGGCGAGCAAGGGACGGAGGGGGTAGCAGTTTGATTAACTTTTCACTTCGCGTCGTTGCTTTGAAATGGTCCGAACCTTACGATTCGAGTCTACAACTTGCTTTTGAAAAGTTGAATTGAAACATCGGCCCGATCAATACGCGGCTAACTTCGAGCTTTGGGTTGATTTATCGCTAACGAGATTATATTCCAAACTTTCTCATATATTTTTCCTCGAATTCGCCCGGTATTTACGACGCGTGGTATTTTTTCCTGGGCGCGAAATTGAATTATCCGTACGTTCTAACTCGATTCCGTTCGTTTTAACTAATTCGGTGTCTGAAATGATCGCGCTGTACCTCGTCGCCGGGGCATCGTTATCGGAGCTTTTTCCATTTCGTTCACGTGACTTCGAAGTACTAGTTCGCCAAACAAAAATGTTCGTTGTTTCAAATGTTACGCAAGCGTGAAATCAGATTCACTTTCTCTCAAAGTGATTTTCGTTCGCGACCTTATTTACGATTGTGATCTTTTTCGCAACCCAAGAATTTTAAACAAAGATATATAAGTAATTTTGTGACGATTCGTTGATTCGGTAACAGTATATACACGTATGAAAAACGTGTAGTTTTGGAATTTGTTTAAAAACATACAAAGCATGGTTACAAAAATTATACACTCTATTTTCCATCGAAACTGCATTTTTTTGCAATAACATAAAGAAAAGAAAATATGAAATATTTTGCATTAAAATGTCGGGACTCAAAGTTTAAGAAGCCCTGCTCAACAGAAATGAATGTTCATAGGATTTCGAAACTTTCGAGAAAAATAAAGACATTCGGATGAGCGAACAAATCTTACTGGCACTTCGAGCGTTGAGGTTCAAAGGTGTACCGTTCCCTTCTAAAAGAACTCATCGAAACCCTAAGAAATCCCTTCGAGTTTATCGAAATCGAACATAGACAAAGCCTGCTGCCATCTCTGGCGAGCGCAAGCGGTTAAGAATAATCGAAACGCTCCCCTTATCAGCGTCCAGCCATATATCACCTGTACAAGACGCCTCGAATCGAATGAACTCGTTATTCTTTTTAACTGGCGAATTCTCCCCTAAAATGGACGTCACCGTTATAGGAAGGTCCCGCAGTTTATCAACGCGGAAAAAGGGACCGAGCGCTCTTGGCAACCGTTCGCCAATTCACCCCCTCCCATAAACTGTTTAATTGCGCCAAATACGCTAACCCGAGGAGTTCTCGAATTCTTCGCCTCGCCGCCCCCCTCGAACCGCCCTCCCGGCGTTTGCTCGCGATTTGAAGTATTCAAATCCGCAGCCGCTTAGCGCAAAGTACATATTTAGTTTCCGTACTTATGCCCCCCCGCGCTACGTGTAAAATTCCCGACAACAAGAATTTGTAATTAAATAATTTCCAAGTTTACCCCTCGCCGCGCGAATCACCCAATCTCCATAAAACGGCGATGCTCGTGTTTCGGAAGGGGTAGGGTACGGGGATGAAGGCGGCGAACACGTCTGCTCGCAATTTTCAGCGCGTAACCGCGAACAACCTGTACCTCGGTAAAGCATCGTCGCTGGGGGGAATGATACCTACAGGGTGCTTCGTGACGTAGGCGTAAACTTTATTGCTCAACGGTGATCGTAAAACGAAAACGCGTCGAGGAAGCCGTTCGAAATTGGCCCCCATTGATATGCAGACGGACGTTCGTACGTCGCGACGATGAACGTCTCGCGCCGGAATTATGCTCGAGCCTTTGGAACGAAAGGATCGCTGACCAATCGGTGTAAACGATCGATATCTTCGTGCCGGGTATCCCAGAAAATCCGATTCAAGGATATCGAATTTCGGGGGCTTTTTTCGCATCTCTCGAGGACACCTTTGACGCTTTGGGGGAAACTGAAATCTCGTCAAAAAAATAAGAATTTGAAAAATATTGCATGTCAACCCTTTACATTCGAGGCCTTTTTAACCAAGTTCGACTTTAATCGACTGAGGTCAGGCGTGAATGAGTCGTATTGTGCCCTAGACGATATTTACGAACTCCGTAAGTAGAATTGGCGAGAAAAGGTCAGACACGAATGTTAAGATACGGGTAATTTTTGTATGCTAGCCTTTACGCGATAGCATGCGTGTGCATTAGGAAAAAGGGGGCGCGACAAGAACGGAGAAGAAGCGTGCGTAGACGCGAAGACAGAAATGTCTTTTATGTATCGTAAAATATCAATGTAACCCAATATTGTCTGATAATGTTTAATAAAAATATACCAACATCAATAGTATCTAAATGATACAAGTGTTAAAGAGTTTTATTTTCTCGAGCCGAAAACACATATTTTAACACGAATGAGTCGTACCGTGTCCCAGACAATATTAACCAACTCCGTAAGTAGAATTGGCGAGAAATGGTCAGACACGAACGAGTTGTATCGTACCCCCGACAACATTAACCCTTTGCGCTCGAGGCCTTTCGTTTTAGTATCTACCAGCGACTCGAGATGCTTTCTTAGCATTCTATTGCCACGTATACTAAGCTATCGAGATTTGAAAATCACGTCACCTTTACCTCAACGACAATCATTTTATTCGAGTTCCAAATAAATCGAACCTAAAGAAACATTATTGCTGATAGATTCACCGCGTGAAACCTAACGACGACTACGAGTCACCTCTCGAAATGCAAAGGGTTAAATATTTTTTTTTTTTCTATCATCACAATCGTTACACATATTCGGGGTGTTTAGGTGCGACGTCCTGTATTTCTGTCAGTCTGCAACGTCCCGATGAAATTCCGTCGCGTCCTTTAGTGGACGCCCGGGAACGCGAAAATTATCACAATTAGCGCCACCTCCGAAGCGGGTCACGCATTACAATACGGCAAATAACGTCTGATCGGGGGTTCGGGAGAGGGGGGAGGAAACAAAACGGACCGCAGCGAGCTCGCCGTTTTCGGGCGGGCGATTTAATGACGTTACACGTAGATTTAGTAACGGTCGGACGCGTGACAGCTGCATTAAATTTTCGCATTAATTCGATCGCCGACACCGCCGCCAAATTAAACGTTCCTGTAACCCGTTCGAGGAGTCCGGTACCACGCGAATATATATATATATTTTTTCTTTTTTTCGACGTCTTTCTTTCCTCGAACCGAGCGCTTTTGTTTCGACGCTTTCCGTCCCTCCCGCGGGACGATTATTCGCGTCACGCGTCGAATTTATCATTGTTGATTCGGTTGGCCTTTTCAGCGGGTCCTGAATAATGTCCGACGAACCTATTGACGATAAAGCCGGATAATTCTGTTCCTTTCACCCCCCCTGCCCCCCCTTTCCCGCTGCCAGCGGCCCACGGTTCGACTCGCGCGGTCGATTGTCAAAATTTATGGGAAATTGGAAAAACGAGGCGCACTATTGTTTCTGACGTTTGATAAAATATTCACGCGTGTCCTGGATATTGTTTGGCCTCGTCGATGATACCGACGCGATGAAGAAAAAAAAAAAATAAAAAAAAAAAATTGAACGAATCGAAAATAGTTGGAGTAATTTTAATAAATAATCGCTACGGATACGTCGATAGAGCGGAGGCGTGGGAGACGGTAAATATGGATCACTCGCTATCTTCTAACTACCTAGAACCAATAAAACAAGCAACACGCTCCGGCCGTCGATGTTTGCGAATATCAACGCGAGTGGAAGCGATGAATCATGGTCAGACGCGTTAGCTAATTCGTGCTCGACGAAACTTTGGAATCGATCGCGTCGAAAACGAAGCCGTCGAGGAACAAAAATTTCGTTCCGCGTTATCCGCCGACGCGATTCATTGGCCATCCCGTGTACGGGGTGATTCGAAAAATCAGAACGAGCCGTAATATTTTTGTTCCGCGATAGAAAGATACGGGGAAAACGTTAAATCCCGACACGGATGGGGACTATCTTTCGATGGTATAATTTCGTTATCTGGTCCGACCTACGGGCACACTTTTTTTTTCTTTTTTCTTCTTTTTTTTTTTTTTTATAACAGTCATACATTCCTTTCGCATAAATCGATTTTTCGTGGCACTCCGCATACGAAAGCATCGAGACACGGCCATTAAAAGCGCGACACTTTACGATACGTCGCGCGTTTTATGTTTGTAACGGAGAATTCGGTTTGCTGTCGGTGACGCGGAACTTGTAACGGAAAGTCACCGTACAGATCATCGAATATCGCGATAAAATACGGCAGGTAATTAACGCAACAATTACGTTGAAGTTACCGAGGGGCACTCGATTCGCGTCGAATTTAACGCAAAGTTTTCTCACCGGCGTACATAAACTATTTTACAGGGTCCCATCGTGCCTCGAAAAATTGCACCGTGGTTCGCAAGCATTTCGATCGCGCGTTTTAGGAAAAATAAAAAAGGACGAAAAAGCCGCTCGTTCGCGATTCTCGAACCGCTCGGGGTTACAGCCACCTCCACCGGCTGTTTTGCTCCGGGAAATGGAGGGTTGGTAAAAAAAAAAAAGAAAAAAACAAAAAAAACAATCGTAACTCGACACTCTCCGGCGATAGGTTCGTCGACGATGCTCCTGGCTTTTATTTCGGCGGGATTGATCCCACTATGGAGCGACCACTGATTCAGCAATAACTTATCGCAGACCGATACACACCCGCCCCATTATCCGCGATACTCCCGTTTCTACCTTGTCGACATTTTCCGATACGAACCCCACCCCCCCCTTTCGCATCCCCAGTTAGTCGTTCCTGTTAAAAACTGCGATGCGTACACGGGATCGCGGCCAAACGCAACCGTTTTCATCGTCGACGGAATATTTTTCCAGCGACGCGAACGGATTTTTTCTTTTGGCCGGTAGAACTGCTTTGAATATTCGTGCGCCTCGACGTTTCCCGCCATTAATGCTTCCTTTCGCCGCGCCTGGTTCTCGATGAAATCTCCGTGTCGTAAAGAAAGGTTCCCGGTTTCCTTTATTCCCTCGCATTTATTCGCGATTCCACCGAGTATGGGCAGATTATGCGTGCAGGGCACAAGGGTATCGCAACGTGACTTTTGGAATAGAAACCGAGGTCGTTCGTGATCCTTCGGGCGTACGGTTCGTTCTGTGGATGCTTCGTTGTTTGGATGCTTCCGATACCGTTTTTTCGGGACTTGCGACGAGGGAACGTTTTAATTTACGTTAGGTTTATTTATTAAGTATCAAGTGGACGGATAAGTTCGTGCTGAGACAAAATATTTCGTTCGAAAAGCCGCAGAAATTTTATGGTGGCTGTATAATGAATACGTCAGAATGCTGGAAAAATATTGTAAAACGAGGAATTAGTTTTTCTTACAACACTTGAGGGTGTGTTTCGTATATTAATTTGAATAGCAGAAGAATAAGTGGCACGAACTTATGGGACGACCTAGTATTAACGATATTAAGTACCGACGAAATCAATGAAATTCTGGACATCGCAAATCTGTACCGTTAGGGCCGAGACTAAAATTTCAAAATATGTTTCGACGTGTTGGAATGAAACGAATTCTCGGAGAAATTCCAAACACCGTCGTTTTGGAAAACGTACGCGATATTAACGCCGCAGTTGTTAAACGGTCCTTTGTCCGCGAATTTGAATATAGATACGATAAAGCTAGATTCCCAATGTGTTGGAAGTAGCCCGGGGCGTAGTGATTAGTCGAATGTAATTCACAAAGGACCGAGATATTATGAGCCGGCAGTATTTGATGAATATCGGAGGACGGTCGCCTGGTCCTTTGTCAATATTGAGGCAACGGTATCGAAAACATCGTCAATGTCAATTTCGTTTTGAAAAATAATACTTCCCGTGCTTTGTTAACGGAAACACGTCGGCGGCTAGGTTCGAAATAACCGTTAAACTGTGTTTGGGGTCATTCGAGATCCATCGCAGTCTATATTAATATTATAAAGAGGAAAAGCTGTTTGTATATAGCAACTAATCTGTGGAACTACTGAAACGATTCATCATTTTTTTCTTTAAGGAATATAAAGTTACGATATCCCCGAGTAACATAAGCTCTATTTCATTTTGATACAAATAAGTTCTGGCATCGAACCGTCATTTTTCAGAAACAGTTGACGTCGATTGACATTTCTATTTAATTAATAGCTACCCTACCTACCCTCTTCCCGACAAGCATCCCACAATAATTACCGTAAAAGCCCATCAAGAGTCCACAGTCGTGGGTATCGCGAATACATCCGCTGTAAGTACACCTTCGTTCACGGAACGACTACCCGCGATCAAATTAACGACCAAAATGGCCGCCGAGTGCGGAGCTCCGTTTCCAGAACTCGCAGTATTTTTATTTCGCCGTGCAAGGAGGTTCATTTTTCAATGCTCGTCCGGGAGAGCGTTTCAGCTATCGAAATTCGCTTTCCAAACCCATAGACGGATAATCGATAGCGCCATATATCGCTCGATTACTCGTTTCGTAGTCCCGTTAAAGCGCCGTCGACTAAGAACGCGTTCGAGCGTTTTGCGGAACGATCGAGCGCCGTTCCATCATTAGGACGTCAGCCTTTCCCTCGTCGCTGCGAAACTTTTCGGAAGGGCCTGGTAAATCCCTCGTTCAAGAGGAGAGACTTAAGCAAATTGAAAGAAGAATCGATTTTTAATCGCGCAAATTAATCCGCTAGATCCGCCAAGAATATGCCTGTGAACATTTTACTAAAACTCCAAGCATAATTCGAACGATGTATAATCGATGCGTGGCAAACGGTTACATCTTCTTTAACTAAATTCTGCGAGAAATGAACCTACTTGACTACGAATTTCCTTTATGCGATATTTATTGCGTCGCGTCATCTAATATCAATTTTACGTGTATATGTTAATAAATATATACCGTTATAAACTATTATATACTGTTTTTCTTTTATCGCGAGTCGTGTCGGTCATTTTTCCCACCACACAATTCTTCTCTGTAAAAAAACATGACGAGAAACGTTTTGCCCTCCCCATGTGGTTTCCTCCCTTGATATAGGTCGAGAAGAAATCGGGTATATCCTGTTACCCCCTTGACAGAGGTCGAGGTTATGTTCGTTTGACGAGTTACACTCCCGAGGCGACGACTCGTGCGACGAACAGTTAGCGTCGCGCAGATATGGAGCAGTCGTTACCCGCCGGAAGTGTCTCGAGCTTACGTATCCTCTCGGAATGCAGCGTCGCTGCCTACAAAGCCCTGTCAGGATCGAAATTGGCGCCGGGACGATAATTTTCCTCCTGTTGTGCGCCGAAATCGAGTTTCAGCACGCGCGCTCGCTCGTTGTCGAATTATTGTCGCTTAGCAAACTCGTCCCTCGGTTGACGGAACGCTCGTCGCTTGGTTCGACTACCCTAAACTTTTATCGGATCGTGTAAACGCGCCGTTTAATTCCGACACCGCGAATCCTGGCGCTTCTTCCTGACGACCAGCGCATTTTTACCGCCTGGTGGCGAGCCGTTTGTTTGGTTCGCTAAGCAAACTGCAGAGAAGCAAAGAAAGGGTGCTCAACGGGGTGTCGCAGTCTACGGCGGCAATTTTCAGGTATTCTTCCTTTTAAATCCGCGAGGAATTTTTTTTTTTACGAAGTATCGCACACGTACTTTACCCTGGAAGAAGTCTACGACGTTCATTGGCGTAAGCATCGGGGTTTCTGCTTCGTCGTCGCATTTCCATTGGCGCGAGTAGCAGGTTTTACGAAGGAAAACATTGACAGACTTCACGCTCGTCGTGAGAATCGAGAGATTGAAAATCCACCTCGGTAAAAAGCTTTTCTCCGTTAGCAACACCGTATTCCAGTATCTCGTATCTATCCATTCGTCCCTGTCTCTATCCGTGCTTCATTGTCTATCGCAAACGTTACATCTCCCTGCTAGCGCCTCCCTTGTTTCGAAAATAAAATGATTCTCGATCATACAAAGTTGTTTAGATCTGGTGGACGAATGCGAATTTTTCCTCAATTCTCAATTTCGATTACGAAATCACGATTAGTGAAAACCGCGATAATCGGGCGCCCGCGAACGTCAGTCTAAATGTTTAGCGAGAGTTAACATCGACCCCAGTGGAAACGATCACTGGCGTAGTCTTCGCTGCATGTGCAGCCTGCCGCGGTAAAAGCCGGTGACCTAAATGTCGCCTTTATGCCAGGGGCGTATCTGTCATACGCGCAGGTGCACCCTATCCCACGACCGCCCCCGGGATATTAGCAGTGCTCCTCTCGACAATTTCTTCCTCGCTCTCGCGCTTCTATTCTTTACCACCCCGCTGCTCCACGTCCCTTTCTCCCTCTACGTCTGCCCGTCCTTTTCTTTTTTCCCTCTGTCCCCCGAAATAAAAGGTTTATCCGGGTTGCCTATCTTGTTTATCTAGCCGTCTATCTATCCATTTATCTATACGTCCATTTATCTGCATTTTATTCCCTCCCTCTCCTCCCCCTCCTCCCTCCCGACCCTCTTTTCACCCCTTTTATTCGACGTCTCTCGCTCGTTCTCTGTTCTACATTTCTCGTTACAACCACCCCTCAATCCTCCCCCATTCACGATCTCCGCGCGTTTCAGTTTCTATTTTTCTTTCTTTATCTCCATTCCGCTCTCCTCGTTTCTCGGACTGTCCTTTGTATAAAATCCTCTTGAAATATTTACGGCGTGATAAATTATTGTTCGCCTTCGCGGAAGGAAACGCGGGAAGAATTGGACCGCTCGAAAAATGTTTGCCTCGGCGCCGTCGCGCGACTGTCGGTGGCCGTCGAGTGCGCATCGGTTGAAAGGTGTCGCTCGAGGGGAATTAATCGCTTCATTATACGTCGCACGTCGTTATCAACACTCCCTCCCCCACCCTCCCATCCCCCCCCCCTATCCGCGATACGTCTGAATTTTATTTATTGTCGCGTTACATTTATGTTCGCGTTTCTAATTAAATCGATATGTAACCTGAAATTCCTGGGCTTCGTTATTTCAGCGAAGTCTTCGTTTAGCAAGCTAGAATTTTAATTATTAAACACTTGCGCTCGTAATCCAAAAACGACGTGCATATTATATTCGTATAATTTTATAATCGATCGATGCTCTATGTTTCCTTCAAAAAAACTATTCCAAATGAATTAGTCGAAAATAAATTAGTTTAGAAAATATGAATCTTTCTCCGATTTCTTTAAAGGATCGTACACCGCGTGACGCCTCCCAGCGAGTTACACCGGACAAGTTGCGACCTTACATTTTTGGTGCACCGTACTTTCTTACGTAGTGATAATTACAAGTTCCTATGCTTCGTTATTCGAGTGCCTTAGAAGACATTGTACTTTCCAAACTGTTCGTTTAGTGAACTGAAATTTTAATTGTTAAAGAATCTTACGCGTTGCGTCCTTACCTTTACGGTACACCGTATCCTATAAAGACTCTCACGGTTCCTAATTTTAATTATTAAGAATTGTCACAAGTTGCGACTCTACGTATCTATCGCGTTCTTCTATCCAGTAAGGCTAACATCGTTCAACTTCGCGAACCAACCAAAACTCGAACGTAACATTCAGTCCAATTAACCAATAGTCGAAGCATCTGGCATCGTTTTTTAAAAAATGTTCCCATCAAAATGTTTACAGCCCAGTTTCACCTGTCGTCTTTCCGCGCGCGAGGAATCGGGTTGAAAGGTGCCGCTCGAGGGGAATTAATCATTCCATTATACTTTATCCGCCATTATCTCGCCTTCCCCTGGCGTTACGTTTCAATTTTATCGGGGATAATGCCCGCGGCCGGATTCGACAGTTAAATGCCGCTGCAGATTTTAACGAACGGAAATTCGACGTAGCCGAGCACGGATCGAACAATTACCCTTTTCCCCGAGTAACAACGGGCTTTTGTTCGCCTACAAGCTCTTCGTTAACTTCGCGTACCCCGCGCGTGTACCACGAAATTTCGCGTATGAATTCCATACATCGGCGGCGGCCAAGTATGTATTCCAAAAGTACAGTTTAGCCTAGCACACGAGCTCGCGGTGATCATTATCAGGCGCTGTGGTGCTTCGGTGTTTATGTTCGATTCTAAATTAATTCGCAACACCGAAGACGCGTGCCGATTATTTTACCATTTTCGCGTTTGAAAATTAATTTCATTCTACAAATGTACCTGTAAATTGCTATGGAAGCGTTTTACCATGGCCGGGCGTAATTATACCGAAATTGGTATCGAAACGTCCGCGTTACCGAAACACGATTCGTTTGGGTCAGACGAGATACGGATCATGTATTATTACTGTTAGCGATACAAAAGTAACCGTAGAAACTTGGAGATTAGTGATTTCTTCCGGTAGAAAAATTGTACCTCGAAGTATACCAGAGGTGGATCGAATCAAAATTGATTTACAAAAATATCGTACGGCGTTACAACTAACCAGGAAGCTCAGAGACGAGAATTTTCTGGGCCACGGTAACAGGGGTCGTTCGCGAGTGTTAACTAAAGATCCTCTCCGATATGTGACCCAACCATTAGTGTTAGGCAGACCAATGGCACTCAAGAGAAACAAGTGGTTCGTGCGCTACAGTGGTTCGGCCCATTTTAGACCTGTGGTGCGAAACTCTGATTATGTTGAGCGAGTAGAGAAAGCCATTACGTAACCTCCATGCTCGATTGCTTTCAACTTCTCAAATTTTTCCTCCCGGGGCACGAGCTACGATCGCGTTTCATTTGTCTCATCGATTAAATAATAAATTCATTACTGACAAACTATCTATTCGACGGTGATCCGTTTAAAAATAATATCGCCTGCATTCGAAAACGAACGTACGGTTGAAATAGAGATGTCTACGATCGACAGATTATATTCTGTTAAATCGATACGAAGAAATTCTATTTAGGAATAAATCCCGAGGGATCATTCGTTCCGTCAGGAATACTCCAAATTTCTAGCGTTCCAAAAGTAAGGAAAAGTATTAATATACATTTTTAAATTCAACGATAATTTCCGCACCGCTTCGTATATGAAACATCCCGAGTAAAAAAAAAAAAATAAAAAAAAGAGGATCCTACTTATAAAAACTCGTCTCAATGTGCCTTTCTGTACGGAAGCCTAAATTTCGACGAACCACTCAAAAACAACGAACATTCTGCGGCTGCATTCTCAATTGGCCTACTCGTGAAACATGAGATTATTACGCGTTTCTAAATCCTCGTTCGCATTCATCCGGGGAAATACAGGGAATAACGGCGGCAGATTCTCCCTTTAAATTTTCATTTCGGCCAGCAACAAAAAGTAGGGGAGATGTACGAGCGCACATGTGTAACTGGAGACGAGTTCGAGCATCGTATTTTCAGAAAACGCGGAAAACAAACGTTGAATGTCGCATAAATCCGGACTTGTATTTTTCATTATGCTTGTCTTTCTTTTTCCGCGGTACCGGACACGTTTCGTTCGAACGATACCGGTTTCATTTCGAGGAAAAACAAAGGAAAACCGAACTCTCGCGCGTCATCGAAGTTGGCCATTTTTCGTACTGTTCCACGGCCGCGTAATTAGCGAGTCGAGCAAATCGAACTTCGCGCGAGTTTGTAAAATTACGGACTAAATTCGAGACGGAACTACCTTGGCGATCGCTAATTTTTTTTTTTATTATCGTTCGTTCGTTCTTAATAGCAGCGTCTGCCAGGCTTTTCGCCGTTTTCGTTTGTCCGTTTCTCTCGTTTATGGTCCCTTGTTACTCTGCATTCTCCGTTTATCCACGGGCAAGAGAACGATGTTCTTCATTTTCTTTGGGGGAGGAGGGAGGGGGGGTACGAGATCCAACTCAGGCGTAACCCTTCCCCTCCCAAGAAGTAATTCGTCTCTCCGTTCGTTTTTCCGGCGGTCGCGGAACAATTTTCTCCGCGGAATATTTCCAGCGACTACTCGACGAGAAAATCCCAACCCCCGTCCCCCTTGTTCGCGAGTTTTAAAGGCTTACGGGAATCTATCGGTGCCTCGTTATTATCTCGCCGGGGTGGAATTCAATCGCGCTACCTCCCCGCCGGAATCCGGCTTGGGTTTCGCCCTCGATATTGTTCCCGATCTTCTTCCTTGCACAGCAATTATACCGAGGATGATACATAATTCCGCGCACGAACGCAGAACCACAGACAACCGACGTTAATCCGACGAGCACTCTTATTTACTACACGAAACCAGCGGCGTAGCCAATTTGTCCATTCGAACATCTCGAATTTCTTACCGACGCCATCGTAAATCCATAATTCTATGCTCTCTTGAATATTAATTCTCAATTTTCTCGGATCAACTTTAAACTAGAATTACTATAAGTTATCGATTTTATGAAACTATATCAAAGATTGACAGAGTTATGATTTTTTTTTTCAGTAAAAAATGTTTTTTTTTTTAAGCATTGTCTCGTTGCTGATTTTTTTTGGCCATTTTGAAAATTTGATAAAAACTTGTCGCCACGATATTCGCATTCCGAAAGGTTCGAACCGATATCCTGAATTTTTACGAGTCGTTCGGAACGTAAACAGCAACGCAAAGTAGTTTAACCGCCGGAAGACGGTTGACGCCTTCGCCACGGAGCGACGAATATGATTGGCCGATTTTCGGGGGCGCGCGACACCCCGACCAGTCGAGAAATCAGATTAGCGGATTAGCGAGCCCCGCGGTTCTGATATACGGCCAACGGTTCCTCGTTTTACTTTTACGTTCCAATTCCATCCCCGGTCCCGGCTCGAAATTGTAATTACAATAATTTCACGCGCGTGTGGTGGTAATACTCCAGAGGACGCGTTGCCTGGGAGCTCCGGGCGTGTAATTATATCCCCGTTAAACAGTTTGGCTCGTTCGTCCGCGCGCCCGGATTGAAATTTACGAGGGCCTCAAGAACTCGCGGAAAAATCGCGGATTCGCCAATTTACCCCTGTGCACGGATTGTTTAGCGCCAAAACTACCGAGGTCGTCTGTATCTCTGAAATTGGAAAATTCGTTCTCCGGTACGATGGTTGACCCTCAAAACTTACGATGAAATTATTGTCGAATAGCTGCATCCCGCGATTTCACCAACGTTGCAACCCCTTTTATCCCCTCGAGGTTTCAATTTCGAAATATCATTTCGTATTCCTTGCGTGCATCATGAAGGAAATCTCTGCGCAAAGTTTCAGCTTCCTAGGTTCAAGGATTTAGCCCGGACGTTGATTGTAATCAGTGAGGACTTCAATCTTATATATATGTATATGTATAGATGCTTTTGCGAGGAAAAGATACATCGAAAATGAGCAACAGAGTTTTTTAATTTCAGCTTTGAATTTTGAGAAAATTAGTCTTGAATCTCCTGGGAGCACGTGTACGACTTGACCAGCGCGTCTGACCATTACTCGCCATTTATACTTATGTTGCTAATGTACGTTGCTTCTGTTATGTCAGTGTCCGTTTCGATTAGTTGTAATCGTTTAAAAAATTGTCGCTTGCATAAAAGAGGTACGGGACATTAGGCAATGCCAGAATCAGTAGAACTGGCCAGTCGTGGTCAGACGTGGCTAGCCGAACCTTTCGATTTATTTTTTACGGAAACGAAGCTTCCTATGAAAAAATATCATTCTTCATTTTCGATTCGTTCTCAAGCAAAGAATCATCCCCTGTTGATGACGTTACATCTAAGACTAGCTGTGCCCCGCGGTTTCACCCGCTTGGAATACTATTTATTTTATGTCGTTCGCATTTGATCGCGTGTTCCTTCGCGAATCACTAGCTGACTTTCTTCTGTTTTCCGTAACTCGGATGTTACCGATACCGATGTCGCAACCCCTTTTTATCCCCTTGGGGGTTGAATTTTGAAATATCCTTTCTTATTCCTTGGGAGTCCTGCCCTGTAAAGGGTTCAGAGGAAGTACGAAATGTGTGGGTCGAATTGTTGGTAATTTCGGTGTTAGAGAAGAAATAAAAAAGAATCGATGAAATTTTTAGAATCGATTCAGCAGTTCCGGAGAATACCCCCTACGTACAAACAAATTTGACCTACATATTTAGAATATTAGTGTAGACAGCACATCGGCCACAAGTCCCCCCCGCCACGTGGTCCCCAAATCGAATAAAACGAAACACAGCGTTGAACACAGCCTGTTACGATCCATTACCCAATGAAGAGTCCGCCGTTTCACGAGATTCCGCTCTGTAATAGAAACTATAGCTCCCGTATTGAATTTTTTTTTTCTCCCATCGGATATCCGGGTACGCGGACAACCTCTTTCATCGTAATTAGATGTTCGAGGGGGACGCTGGTGAATAACGACACCGCGTCGCAGCCTCGATTCTCTTTCTCTCGTTTCCGTTCCTCGCACCTCCCCGCCTCTGTTTCCCTCTTTTATTTCTCGTTGGCCCGCGATATGCCGCGGCGCAAAGTCCGCTCACGTTCCGCGGGGTTTCGCGCCGTCCGTGGAACAGGTAACTCTCGAAGGAACTCCTGCAAAGTATCCTGTATTAAATTACAGACGGCCAGGGCGTAAATCTTCGCCGGCCCGAGAAACTCTCTGTTTTCCTCCGTCTTTCTTTCTTTCTTTCTTTCATTTTTTTTTTCCTCCTACTTCGTAACTTTTCGAGCTCGCTTTGTATAATGGACCGGCTGCGAGAGCGTACGTGTGCGAAGGTGTGTATCGCGCCGCGGGTGTCGCGACGCCCGGACGTACTTAAAGGACTTGCCAACTTTCTCGGCCGCGATCACTTATTAATTCCCCTCCGCCGCGGTTGTAAAGCTGCCCATGGAACTCCTCTCCTTCCGCGTGGATCCACGGTACGAGAATCAAAGATACAGCTCGTAGCTTCGTTAGTACAGCTTTGTTAGGTTCCGACGATCGTCGAACCGTTGGAAGGCCATTCGTGTGTCGGACGCGGAATAAAGAACGCTTTACTCGACACAGTTTAGTTTTCTTCCATTTACGGTCCCTCCTGATTCCGTTACAGTAGGTAATTAAATAGCCCGAATCCCGCTTTCTCTCGACGCTCTCGATCTCTCTCGTATTTAAATACGACCATTCCGGTCAGTAACAAGCTATAACGGAGGATGTGCATGCGTAGAGCCGCGAATATCCCACGCGTATGGTACGATTCTTCTCATCTTCCAATATTAAATGTCTATTACCATCTATGGTAACGTCTAAAGACCATCGACGGTTTAATCCCTCCGATCTGAACCACCTAGCTATAACTAGCTAATCTCAAAACAAATCGAACACGCAAAAAACTTTCTCCTTAGCGTTCCTCCTTAATAAAGCTTCCCGACGCAAGCCTGAACGCGCCGAGGTTTCCTACCTACGATTCCCCAGGCTTCCGTCCCCTATCGCGATTCTCCTATCGCGATTCCCCTATCGCGATTCCCTCCGCGAGGATACCCACTCGATACAGTCCACGTATGCAAACGATGCCCCGAGTTTGTTTGTATCTCTTCCGTGTACACAGCGAAAGGGAAACAGAAACCGACGAGGTGGTACGAGTCTGGCGGATCGGCGCACGCGACTCGTCGGTTTACCGCGGGTCGACTCCCTTATCCGCGTGGAGGGAAGGCGAAACGCCGTGAGAGGATACACGTGTTCCGTGCGAACCGGCCCCCGTAATCGATCATGGAAATCCCGTGAAAAAGTACGCTCGAATGTGACCCGCGCCGCCTCGGTCGCCGAGTGTCAAACGAGAATTAATAGTTCGCGGCAGGGAGACGAGTAATGTACAACGTTGTAGCTGGGACGGGTGGTCGCGCGATGAATAAACATGAGCCGCGGGAAAAGGGGACGGGGGTGGGATGGGAGTCGTTTCATCGACGTTAGAGAAACAAAGGACAAAACGAAGAGGCCAAAGGAGGAAGTCGTTCACGAGAAAAGAAGATATATATATATATAAAAGAAGGAGAAAAAAAAAACAGGAAAAGTGGTAGAAAAAGAAATTAATAATCGGGGCGGGTCGCGAGCTGCGAACGAGAAGAGCGGAGTCGGGGTTTTGCGGACGGGGCTGTTTGGGGTGACACGGGGGAGAGAGGGAGGGCTTTAACCGGTGACCTTTTTGAAATTCTAATTTCGTTGAAAGCACTTCGAGGCAAGCGGATTTTCATTTTTTTCCAACCTCCCCCCACCTTCACCTCCACCTCCACCTCCACACCGCCCTCCCAACTGTTCGTCATGTTTTTACTACCCCCTACCCTGTTGGTCGGGGGGCTACGCCTTCCGCGTTCGTTCCTTTTTTTCTTTCCGTTGCACGCGGCTAAAAGACTCGGGAAATAAACGCTTTGACGGCGGCGCAGCCAAGGGCCACCGCTAAATAGATTAATGAGGAGAGATCGTTTCCGGAGACTTCAATTTTATTAAAGGCTGTTCAAAGCGAATCCCTCGGCGCCCTTCGTTCGTATCGCCGAGCAACGGATTATAAATGCGACGAGGTCGGAACGGGGGAACGCGAGACGGGAATCGAAACGCGGGATCGACGGGCCAAAGAAAATCCGTGCATTGTGCGGAATACGTCGACGGCGCGCGGAGACCGACGATGCGAACCGACGGAAATTAACCGAGGATTCGGTAACGTCGCGTGCGTGACGGCGTATTCTTTTCAGACGTCCCGCGCGGAAGATAACGCTCGAACACTCTCGGGCGAGTTACCTTTCGCGTCCCGTTCTTTTCGAAACCGTACACTTTGGGGGCGTTCCCTCGTCTCGGGAATTATTTATGCAATTTCTGCGACGCAGAGAGGTTCTCCGTATCGTCGCTAAATGCGGAATCGGCGGGCACGATTACGCGGGAGATTGCAAGCGATTCATCGAGGAAAGGTACGTAATTACTCTTTGAGAAGATTCGAGGGATGATTGCGTAAGGACTAAGGCCGAACGCACACGGGCGCAACCGATTTGAAATTGGTGCTGCAAACCGTTTGCGCTCTTTGTTTTACCTACTCCACTGTCTTTGGTTTACCTAGATCCACGGTCGCGTCCAACTAGTTTCAAAGTGGTTTGAAACTGATCAGTTGCGCCCGTGTGCGATCGGTCTGATAGTTTGAAAGTATTTAGAAATATAAAGTAGGAAACGTGGCATCCCTATAGTCGTGTATATTCGTTTGTAATACACCTAGTAGTTGCTCCCAATATTTCTATTAGATAGCTTGTACGTAATTGCATATTTTCGAGATGACTTTGGAAGACACGTTTCTCGTGCGACGAGGTACATTCGTTTATTTATGTATACCAGTGAATGAAGAAAGTTTAACAAGCTGTTCTGAAACTTTCTTCATTCACGACCCCGTTTATGATTGCGATAGGCTGTGGTCGCGGCAATGGGAACTCCCGCCTTTTTCGGCCGAATCATTATTATCGAGTCGGCCGGTGTCGTGATTTATAGCCGTGCACACGTAACGCGCATCGGCTGAATAATTTTCCAAAGAGGCTGATGTACGATACTTTCCCATTCTCATCGATCTCGAAGTGTCAAACTGGTATTAGAATCGCCGGAGTGGCGTACTACGTCTTTATCGAGTTCTCGTCGGGAGCTGGGGGCCTATCGATAGCTCGCGGCCCGAATCACCGTCTTCCACCCTTCCCTACCCAACGTGTCGCAATCGGTACGGAATTAACCCTCCGAATTTTATTTTGTCTCTCGGAAAAGCAACCGTGTCCTCCGCGATCATTTCCTCGGAGAAAGTTCGATGGTATCGTAGAATGAGCGAATAGGTTAAATGGACGGGGTGTCCCAGCCTAACTGATACGGACCTCCAACACCAAAACTATCGATGGTACGCAAAATTGCAAATATGGGAATTTTTGTTAACTTTGTTATTTAACGAGATATGATAGTCAAGTTTCGAGACGCTAAAGCGTGACAGACGCATATTTCAATAACTATTGACGATACGAAAAAATTGTTTACGTGTAAATTGCAGGATACAATGGGCTCTATATTGTGACGTAAACGACATTTTTTTGATATTATCAATTTGAAAGATACGATGGCGAAGTTTCGTTTTTCAAATGAAACTGTGTATATATATTTTTTTTTTAGACCATGCGATAGTACTTTTTAAGACGAATTCATTAAGCTACGATGTATTTACCCGAGTTTTTAAGATAGAACGCTTGAAAGTTTGCTAATTTTCAAGAAAAACATCTCAGTTGTCGTACGTCGTTGATCGCAGAAAGTCGCGTTTGTCGTCCAGTAGTTTAGCGAACTAAACGTAGTATTTAGCAAATAATTGTATCAAGCATACTAAATACAGACTTTCGTTATTACTGGTTCAATCGGACCACTAACCGTTGCTTTCACCGCCTAAAGCTCAATCCCAGAGTATCTTCATCGCGATCCCAATCGGATACATTATACGCGACAGAGGGTCGGAAGCAACAAACGACAGAGGCGAACCTTTCTCCTTGTCTCGGATTGCCCTGCTCGCGGAGTAGTCCTCGATACCCGTTTATTTATTTCTGGAAAAGTAAACCGGGTTGGACCCGACGGTGTATTAACGCAATCGTCGAGGATAAATACCATAAATGGAGCTCCGTGAAATATGGGTCACTGAAAGCAAAGTATCGATGCTAAGTGATCGCGATAACGGATATGTTCGAACTGGGGCGCAAACTGTTTCCGTTCGAAGGCTCCGATCTTTCGTGTTTTAGTTTCGCGATGCCTCGAATTACCTTTAATGGCGAAGCTCGAATGTTGGAGTCAACTCGCGGAAGAAGGATTAGCCTCGAATGCCCTTTAGCCGTGAGCGACGAGAACCGTACGAAATGTTTAGACGGTGGGTCGTCGATTTAAACCGTGTTCGCAGTTGGATAATAAAATAGCAGCCGAGGAAATGGGACCTTAATGTGGAGCATATTTACAGGCGGATAATAATAGCGAGTCGAGCGGAGTAACACGGCCCATCGAAGCCTGGCTATCGACAGTAATTGTTTGCCTGGCTACAGGATCCAATACTTCTCGCGTCGACTATGTTTCAGCTTGGATAACCACGGGACGCGATTCGACTTGTATAGAAAGTTGTAGCAGTCTAAACGAAGAATAAGGCTCGGAGATTCGCGCCTCTACGATTCGCGCCTCTACGATTCGAGTTCTCGTTTCACTTATTCTTGGATATGGAGGGCGCGATACTACAGAGTCCAGTAAGAGGTGCGACAAATTTTTTAACCCTTTGCACTCAGAGGCCTTTCTCGAGATGTTTTCGTAGAATTCTACGTGCCTGGTATCCTGAGCTTAAATTGACTTCCAAATGACAACGAATCGACTCTCGAGTTACTTCGTTACGTTAAGATATAACTGAGAGTCGTCTGCAAAGGGTTAAAAGAATATAAATTAAAAAATGTTCATTAATATTCATGATGTATTTGCGTCCACAGCTCCATGTTAATCTCGGAGAACGAAAAGAGCGCTCGAACACGAAAATGTGGTGTTCGAGAATCTGGACACTCTCTCCGTTTCTTTTTCTTTGTTTTTGAATTCATCGTTGCGGGAAGTACCGTAGACGCCTCCGGTGTTATCGAAGCTTTCAGCTTTAATTAGCCCCGCCACCGATAAACAAAAGACGACCCCCGTAAACCTCTCGGCAGCTTCCACGCGAATCCTCGGCATGTCGGCACCGGTGGGTACTCCAGCCTGATTAGCGATATCGAAACTTTCGACGAACTCGCAGCCTCGTTTCGGCGTCTCCTAATCAGGAGCTTAGAAAATTCGAGCGGAATAACTCTGACTAATCCCTGGGGATCCCGGGTATTTAACTAGAGGACTTGGACGGAGGAGCTCAAAAGTGAACGTGTCCACGGCGGTTCGAAAATATGGCGGTCGATTATCACGGCTCGTTTAATTGGGGGATAAGGTGAAAAATTGGCTGGGGAGGGGGAGGCGTCACGCGACACGGGCGTCCCCGGCAGATATCGTCGCGGCGCGAGTTCGTTAAACTAATATTCATACGTCTTCGAAGAAGTGGGTCGGCTCGCTGGTATCAACCTGTACACGTCTCTCGTTTATTAAGTTTTCGTGCGTTCCGCAAGTTTTATTAAGAGCCAAGAAATTCCGTCGGCGTTATCGCGCGACCCGCAGTTTCGTTTTCTTCGCGACGAACGCCCGGTACCACGGCCAATCCTCTTTTCGTTTATTCCCTCGCGCCTTTTTCTCCCGTTTCGCGTCGCGTCCGCGGTCGATCCTCGAGTTCGCCGGTTTTAAACGTCCCAATTATCGACGCACGTTTTTGTCGACCTGATCGGTCGACGCCGTTTCTCTTTCGAGGCCAAGTGCCTCTCCTTTTATTAACCAGAATCGGTTATTCCGTCCGATTATCGTACAAAGTTTCGCTGAAATTGTCGCGGAAGCTCGGATGATATTAAAACGATCACCAGGTCTGGCGATTTCGACGAGATTGAGATACGTAGTAGTCCGCGGGTGATCACGGGGAGGTTCGAGTCATCGTTTTGCTTTTTATGGCGCGGAACTGTAAGGAGGTCCACTAAAATTCTTTTAGAGGCACGGACGACGTTAAAACGATTACGAGACCCGACGGGTTCCGACTGCAGACGGTCCGCTGACCGTAGCAGCTGGCCGCGTGGGTGAATTACTCGGAACTGGGTGCACCGCGAACTTTAACGGCTCATCGAGATGCTAATTATGAAATAACCACGGGTGGAAATTACTTATTTTATAGGGGAAGTTGCTAGGAGTCGAGCGATATCTGTCCGGGATTTTTAAACGACGGAGTTCGAAAAATTTACGAGACACGGATTTGTTTATGATTGTCGCGTTGCAAACAGGATTGTTCGGCTTTAAAGAGATTTCATTTGGGAAGGTAGAAGAGGAGAATGAGAACTCTACAGGGTTAACCCTTTGCACCCGAGGCCTTTCTTCTGGTATCTCCCAGCAACTCGAGACGCTTTCTTAGCGTTCTATTGCCACGAATGCTAAGATTATATTGACTTTGAAAATGAGGAGGTTACTCAATTCGACACGTATATTTTTTTCTTTCGGACACTTCGAGTTCCAAAGAAATTAAACCTAAAGAAAACGTAGAGTATCGAGAGACGCAGAGTCACCCCTCGAGTGCAAAGGGTTAATAGTCTCGAAACATTTGTATCGTTTAAGGAAGCGTGACAAAAATGTCGCTTATTTTTTGAAAAATATAAGAAAAATCGATTAAAAACAAAAAGAAACCAGCCACGCCAGGACGCGCTGACGAGTTTGTGGAAGAGAAGTGGAATAATATAGAGAAATTCAACAAGTAGTCCCGCCCCTAGTCGGGACGCGAGTTAGAGACGCGTCTAATCTCCCCTGTCCTTTCCGATCTCCGAGACATATTGACTCTGGTCGTGTAATTCGCGAAGATTTCGAGGGATCGTTAACGTAATATTTGTGGAAGAAGGAAGCCACTCGGGGGATATCCTCGAGACTCCATCGAGGGTTTGTTCCCTCGCGCGGGGAAGATACCTCCGTGTGTATCGAGCTCTCTTTCTCGATGTTTTCTTTTGCACGGAGTTGTTCAATAACTTCGCGGAAGAATCGTTTCGAAACAGGTGGAATATCAGCGTAAAGAAATCTTCGAAATGTAATAAAAATTACAGACATACAGTCAGCGCCATAAACATTCCTAACCTCTACGTCCATCCAAGATATTCGTTTAAATTACATTGCAGGTTTCACGTTTCCGAGTGTATGTTTTTCCAAGTGTATTTTATAAATATATATCGAAGTATATACAAATATATACACGTATCAGCTTATTCGTGCATATATATTTATAACGAAAAATTCATTTAGTATCATTTTCAATCATATAGCATCAAATTCATTTAGATTCATTCAGTATCGAGACTATTATTACGATCGAAAATCATGTACAAATAATATGGGCGCATATCTGAAAAATGTCACACTGACGTAACGCTCGATGTAAAGACATTAGAATAAAATAAATTGCAAGAATGTCGTGAAATCTGTAGATTCTTCATTTAGTCAAACTTCTTCAAAAGACACAGAGGATACGAACATTTATGGGATTGATCGTATCTATGCAATTAAAAAAGAAAGAGCAATCTCGAGCCCCTAAACCCCAACTCAACGTTCGATCAAACCACGGTGGCTACCACCGAAGGGTTACGAATCGAAAATCCCGCATGCCGTTGGCATAATCGCAAAACACTCAGCGTAGATCCCGGCCGAGGGCCGTATTCGACTCCGTTATGATCGAGTATCAAAGTCGCGACACGGGTTCACCGTGTCAAGACAGTTCCCAGCCCCGCAATCCCGATAGCCGTCGGCAGCAGTTCGATAGCTGTTCTCCATCCAGCCAGAAGCCGATCCAGCGGGGTCATAGTAATAATTCGTGCGCAGAACATCGGAAACGGTCGGTACGTCTGAATCGCATATCCGGCCGAAATGGCCGGATACGAATCGGGTGTCAGCCCTGGGAATCCGGCTGGTCGATCGGTCGATTATACGCGTCCCCGTAATAGACCGTCACACGGGATAGGATCCGTTGTGTACCAGGCGAGGTTCGACCAGGCTCGAGAGGTGTCCGCTAGAAGCTTCCGCGCCGCTCCCCGACGCTCGAGGATTTGCTGCTGGACACGTGTACCCGGGTACCGTGTTCGCAGCAGGGAATTAACACAGCTCGGTCAACCTGCGGATTATTGGTGGTTGAGCACGCAACACGCGAAAAGTTCGTCTTTGAACGGGAGCGCAAACAAATTGGCTGCGTGAAAGCGGGACGAGATTTTTGCGAATTTTGTTTGTTTGTTTGGTAATACCATAAGCCTTGGGGGACGGGTGAAACTTTTTTTCGTGGGCGGAGAATTTAATGGGAGTTCGAAAAATATTTTTTCTTCGAAGAGGATGAGTGGTTTGTCACGCACGGGGTCCAAAGTCGCATTTGAACGTTGCGCAAATAGACTCGTCGAACTCACGAAGCCTGTCTTTGCGAATTTTTTCTAGAAATACGGTAAGCCTCATGGGAATGAATCTTTTTTTTTTGTGGATGGAGTACGTAATGGGAGGTCGGGAAATATTTTTTCTTCGAAGATGAAGCACAGGGATTTGTCACGCACGGAGTCCAAAGTCGCATTTGAACATTGCGCAAACAAATTCGTCAAGCTTACGTCTTCTTCACGTTCGTGAATTTTTTCTGGAAATACTGTAAGGCTCGCGGTGACGAATCTTTTTTCTGTGGATGGAGCATGTAATTTCGGAAAATATTTTACGTTCGTTTATGGAATGCGGAATACCGGCCACAGTAAGGACCAACCGAGAGCCCGAGAACCGAGAAGGCCGAAGACTGTGGCGAGAGTAATCGGATCGCGTGGGCAACCGTCTTACCTATTTCCAAGGCGGAAATAGTTGCAAGACAATCGGAGGAATCCTCGCTTAATTACGGAATTATTTCGAGCGCTACTCACGGGAGCTCTTGCACATCCTTTCAGGAACTCGCAATCGATTTGTCTCTAAACATCGAGCCCGTACTTTTCAATTAAAACTTCTCGCGCCGTACTGCCTCGAACGCAACTGCCTCGAACGTAACTGCCTCGAACGTGTCGTTTGAATTTCGAGAGGCAAAAAAGCGCTTCCCTGCGTTTTATTCGACTTTGGACTCGCTCGAAAATCGAGCATCGTCCTTTCTATTCGCGATTTGGATAGAAAATCGATCTTCGAGTTGGATAAACGACCACAGGCGTTCCCTGGACACGTTTGGTAAACGTTTCGGTTGACTCCAATTCTCTGTCGCAACGTTAGCGTTCCTCCCTTTCTTTCTTTTTCACGAATTTCTCCGGTTCCCGAAATATCGATGTTTGCATATCGTTATTTCCCTAAATCGAGCACCGACGACGTATTTTTATTATATTTACCAAAAGAGGACCGTATCGTAACGTCGCGGTAATTTAAATAAACGCGAGCCTTTCACGGTCGCCCTAATAAGTCGAATTAACGCGTACGTCCTTCGTGCATTTATCGTTCGATACACGCGAGCAGAAAACGTTCTATTTACCCTCTTGTTACGCGGAAATATATCGCGCTTCCTTTTATCGAAGATCAAACACGAATAATTAAGAGACCGACAACTGTAACAAACTATTTTCCTATTCGTTCCGTGTACTTTCGAACGTTTTTCAAACTGTACACGCTTTTATTTCTATTTATCGCATTCCAGTGGCAACGAATAGAAAAAAAGATACAAGAACCGAAAGTTTAGCGATTAATTCGTCCCTAATGAAATTATTGTAAATCGAGGTTCGCGAATGCAAGAGGGGTGCCCGACGGATTAAACGCCTACCGGAGCTCGGCAACTTAAAATTCTTAAACGCGTCCCACTTTCGGCGTTATCCATTCGAGGGGAAATGATGGACGCAGTAGATACGGTCAGACTATGGCCAGACCGGGCGTTATCTGTCCCGGCGCAACGCGAGGATTCGCGGACGGCCGTGGCAATCGGTGTAAAAAGATCTGCCGCGTGTACTGTTCTAACGCGATTCTGAATCGCCTGGCAAACATGTGTAGACCCGTGTATCCCCTTGTTGCGCGTTCACCGCGGGCATTAAAGCCGCGGCTTTAACTGACCTCAGCGGAGCTTCGACGATAAATTTTCCGCGCCCGGCCAGTAAACGCTTGGGCAGACGTCCTCGCGCACGCCAGGATCCTCTTGGATCCTGCTACCTGGACGCTTTATGTCGATGAGCAATTCGCGCTGGGAGGGGCAAGACGAAGGAAACCGACGGTGCGAAAATTAAATGTCAATGAAAATTGTGTTTGAAATGAAACTCATGGCTGACCAGATGGGCCCTTCGACGATTGCAAATGGACGCGCCTTAATGAATTTTCCTCGTTTCTATTTTATTATTGCAAGTGGTTCTCAGCGAGACTTTCGGAACAGATAGGTATTACGAGAGCTTGAGCTTCCTATATTCGAATATTGTAACGGGATCGGTGATAAAGTTACTTGCCATGAGAATCAAAATGTAAATAATATCTTGTCTGAGACAGCAAAATTACTTGCTACGCTCCTCGTAAAGATTTTATTTTACATAAAGATCCGCAGTCTAGTGATTACAGTAAGGACTGGATAAGTGCAAGACAGGATTGACTAGATAAATGGAAGATGACTACCCCTACTGGGGAGGGGTTCCTCCTTGAGCAGTGCAACACGATCCTAACCGATTGATACGCTTCTACCGACTGCTTTTTTCCCTCGGACCGCTTTCCCTTTCGCTCTCTGCCCTTTGTCTACGTTCGACGCTCGACTCGAGCCAAATGTACACGTAGAATAGAAACCTCGATCGGTGGTTCTTACACTTATCTAGTCTTTACTGTATTAACGAATATCGATTCGTTTATTATTCGGAGTTACCCGATAATAATCAACCTACTGCTGTTAGTTTCGCTAAATAACCTCTGCTACATGTGAACGGCGCAATTAAAAGAAAAAAAAATTGTCGCAAGCATCGCCTACGAATCCGTTTGGAACGCGAGGTCACGAACAGGCGTCACAGTGACTGGGGACTTCCGCGTCGCGAACGGACTAATGAAATCGTTATAGTTGGCCGAAACCTTTGAAACCTGGATCGTAAAGAATTGCTGAAGCTCGCCCGTTTCCGGCTTGCCCGCTTTAATAAGAGCCCGTCACCTGTAAGTGATATAACCCAGCCGCTGGTGCGGCGTTCTGCTTTCGGTGAAAAAAAGGTGTACAAGGTGTCCCGCTGGAAACAACCCTTAATATCGTCGCTATTTTAAATTGTATGAAGAACCGTAGCTCGCGAAAGGCGCGGAACCTCTAAGCCTGATCCATTAAATTTTGCGACCCCACTCGACTTTTTTATTAAAAGTATTATTCATTGGCCGGCACGCTGGTCTCTCAAGAGCGCAGGGCTGCGAGGAAAATTAAATTAACGCGGTTCGATGTACGAACGGAAAAGGTATAGCTGCGAATATGTTCTACGGAAAAATTGTGCAAGGATATTTCTGAGATAAAATTGTTGGAAGCGTATTATCCTTTTTTTAATATTAGTCGAGCCTCTTGCAGCAGTGGATAAGCGAAGTTAACAGGAGAAATTAAGCGGAAGCGATAAAACGCGTGAAAAATGCTCCGGTCGTACGATTGCGAGCGCTACTGTTATTTTAAATAGCGAAATAGGACGCCCTGTATATCGGAGCGGCTCGTTCCGGCGCTTTGTTCGATCCACCAGCGAGATCGAGTTACCCCTGTATCTTCTTGCAACCCTCCTCGAGGAGACACAATGCACCGTAGTGGAATTCCACTGGTTTGATACGTCTTCAGCCGATAGATACGCTCTCCACGCCAAAGGATTCCTTAACATCTCGCCAAACTTTCTCGTGAACTCGTCTCGAACGCGCCGTGCATTCGGCTTAAACCCGGCTGCGCGAACAATTCAATGAAAAATTGATTGCTCCCGAAAATGAACCCCCGAAATGCGTGAATGACTCTTGAATAAAATAACATCCGATATCCTTAAGGGGAGTATTTTTGATAAACCGATATATTATATTCTCGGTGCTCTGAGTAAGAATGATAAAAAAATAGCTCGAGTACGTGTTCTCCTAGGATGATAAAACTTAGTTCTACGTCATTCAGCGTCGCTTGTTCGCGATACCACAGGCCTGAATTCCGCAGTCAGCTTTCGAGTTACAAGCTTCTCCGTGTTCCAGTAATTATTTACTTACTTTCGACGGAAAGTTTCAGCCTGCGTTTGTACACAAGCTCAAACCTCGTTGCAGGCTCGAGTTCAAGTAAAGACTGCAAACTTTTTCCGCGCCCTGGTAGGTCATGATGTTTGCTTTAGTTGAAGGACCCCCAAAAGGTTCGTATGCACTCCCCTCTGACCGCTACATTCTTCGGAACTAAATTAATGTAACGATAACATCAGCGGTTATCTTTTTAATTATCGAGCAGCGTTATACGGAACCTGTTTAAATTTTCGAATATAAAATACGCGAGCGAGCCAGATCTCTGATCGGTAGACTGCGGATTTTTGAATGTGTAAGAACGTACAAAATCCAAACGATACGCAAGAATATAAAACAGATTTAGAGTAAAGTTCATGTTATAATAATCGCTGAATGAGATAAATTCCTGTTTAAGTTCAATTTTTGTAGGCGCGAATTTTTGTAGTTCGCGAAAATTTTATTTTGCATAAACTTCCGCGGTCTACCGATCGGTTACCCTCCACCCCTTGATCCGCGCGTGCTCGACGGGGCGTAAAGGCGTAAAAACGTATTTCCGTTACAAAAGAATTCCACGGGAACTCGGTCGCGTCTGGAACGGGCCGGCCGCGGTCGGATCTCCATGCGCAACGAGCATAGTAACCGCGATAGCGTCCTTTCCTCGCTGAAACCGTTGACCAGGGTATCGTAAAGAAGTTCCGCGAAGACTCCAACGTGTCCGCGACGATACTACAACTTCTTCTATCCGCGGCGGGCAAGACAAGAAATTGAATCTATAGTTCCGCAGGAAACGCGAGGACGTCGCAACGTTTAACCACCGCCCCCCTCCGTCCCGTCGCAAACTCGTGGGGGCACCGTGTATATACGTCGCGGCCAACTTTTACCGTTTTATTTCTCGAGCTTCCTCGTTCGAAGACAATGTAGCGCGCATTTGGTCGCACCGTGAAATTGGGTTGCTTGCGACGCTTTTCCACTTCAAAGCCGTGCCGCGCAAAATATGAGATAGGTGGACGAACAATGAACGCACCGACGGTTCAATTTTGAAAAAAAAAAAAGAAAAAAGGAGAGAAAGAAAGAAGAAAAAAAAATACCTCCGCGCCACGTACGACGGAATCGAGCATTTTATTTTGCCTGGGGAAGGTTCTCGTGGCTCCTTTGTTCCGCTCGTTCTCGGCGCGTTTGATAAATGTCGGGGATCGCGCGCGCCGTGCCTTTTAACTTGCGCGTAACAATGAGAATTCCTTGCCGCGGAATCGATGAGGGGTCCTCAAAGTAAAAATCTCGACGAATCGGGATCGGATTACCGTCCGACCGTGCAATTTCCTGTTCTGCCCGTCTGGCCGGTCACCTTTTTATAGGCCCACTCTGAACGTACGCTTTTCGGTAATTATCGTCTGGTTGCAGACCTTCCTATTCTACTCGCACGACCAGTCGTCACCTTACGATGCTTCTCGTCTGGCCACATATCGACCTATACCACTTGTCGGGTCCCACAATTTAGAATTTACCTGTACTGCCTTTGTCTGACCACGGACGTTCCTTTTCCACTTGATCGAAGCTAAGATATCTCGCGTCAAAGGATGTTCTCGGTTTACGTTTCTCTGCTATTATTTCGTATTATTTACTCAAAATATACGTTCTTTATCTGCACAAAATTCAGATGTGACCTGCGCTGAATTATTTTGCGCGGCAATGTTCGTATAAATAGACAAGCAACAGCGATGGAGCAAAACGAATCGTACGCAATTCAACGATATTTAGACATCAAATATTGCGTACGCGTTAATTATTAATGGAACGAAAGAAACTTTTGGGACAACCTAATATCATTATTATTAACTCGGGGCCACTTTGGCGTGCGAACTCGTTTCAATTACACCGTCAGCACCCGACCTTAGACATACCAAACTGTATCGACCGAACCCGTAGGTGTGTTAATGCCATTAGTAGATCTAGGGTAACCGCCCCCGGGAGCTCGCGCCATCGAGGGAAAATAAAATTTTACGTTCCTCTCAATTAATTGAAATCATCGGTTCTATCGTCGATTTTAATTAATACAATCAATTTCTATCGCTGACTTTTTCAATCGGCTCCGATAAGTAGAATGTACTCTCCGCCAAAAAAAAAATATATCAGAAATTGCACAAAACGACGAACACGCGACAACGACTCATCGCTTCCTATTTATCGCACAAAATAGATCCCTGCCGTAGATCCCTACTGTTTCGCGTATTACTATAACTCCGCCTCCTTCCTACTTTACTCCTTCGAGCGGCCAGCAAACGCATTCGCTCCTACACACTGCTAACGATTAATCTTTATTATTCTTCCTTTGTTTTCACTTTCTCTCTATTTTTCATTCCACTTTTCTACCACGTTCTTTTCCTGTAATCCTCCCCCGTAGCACCTCGGCACGTTCGTTGGACCCTTTCTCTCGTTAGATGGGAACCCTTTTCTCACCGAAAACATTTGAACTGGACAGCGATGTGACTTACAAGCGATCACAAACATGGTGGCTGCTAAATTAAAATTCGAGACTGTCGAAGATAATTTCACACTGGTAGCGTTTCATTTTCGAACCCCTCGAAATTCACGAACCCTATCCAAATTTATTTTCACTATCGCCTTGATAGCTGCGATTTGGACAGCGATGTAAGTGATCGGAAACATGGCGGCTGCTAAATTCAAATTCGAGAGCGTCGAAGATAATTTCACACTGGTAGCGTTTCATTTTCGAACCCCTCGAAATTCACGAGTCCTATCCAAATTCATTTTCACTATCGCCTCGATAGGTAAATATACCCTTTTAGGTAGCTTGTACCTCCCATTGGACCACGAAGAGCAGCCAGGCACTCGCCCAGCTCGGACAACAACAGAAAGATTGCAAACACGGTCAATTTTCAATTTGCCATCGACGCTATTGGAAAGGGAGATTCGACGTAAGAAACACAGATTGCAACCGTGGACCGCGCACAATGGTCGAACTGAAAATCGTTATGAAACTTCCTGTATCGGTACTCGTATCGACAGCGATGCCCGTTAACGATTAGAGGCGATAGCTGGAGATCAGAGGAAGAGGTAAGACGGTCCCGCTCGGCGAGATAAGATTCGGGTTGTTTCGTATCGATGCAAGCCGGTCCGACCGGAGGGCATCGAATCGCTCAATTACCGGGCCCGGGTATGAACCGTGGAACGGAGTAAAGGAAATGGGGAAAATCGAGCAACCCCGTGCTGGAAGTCGATCGTTCTCTCTCGCGCGCCTCGCACTCGACCGAATCGATCGTTTTCTCCTCGATTCCCAGCCCTGCCGCCCCTTGGAGCCGCGGCGGCGACTCTCGCGTATTCCCTGTACGCGATGCAATTCCAAGATGGAGCCGGCTCAAAAGAAACGCAACCTCGGATCAAGGGCCGATCGAGGAATTGGGAAAACGTGTTTACTTCCTCGGCACTTCGGACGCCTTGGAGATCGGCCCGATACCTGGCGGCCATTCGCCGATCCCAGAGCTGATTAAAATAAGGGAACGGGGTTAAACCTGCGACGACTATTTCTGTCTCTCCCTTTGTGACATCGCTTCGTTGTATAATGCTAGTTTTTATTTTTCTTCCATTTAAACGTCGTTCGTTGATATAGTTTTATATTAAAAAAAAAATTTTGTTTTTCTTTTCGGGCGAACAAGGAAACGAAATTATTTTCCAAACAGCTTAATATTTAGTTTCACAACCATATCAGAATTCACGAATCCTATTCAGGCTTCTTTTTTTTAGCGCCTGATCTTCAGAATGAAATTTTTCCATTCCTTAGTGAAAATCCCTGTCACCCATATATTCTTTTTCTTAGGTGACGAATAAAACGAAATCACTAATCGGACAATGTCGTACGTAGCTTCGAAGCAAATTCAGCGAGATAGTTGTGAATTCAAGTTGTGAATTCAAGTTGCGAATTCAAGTTGGGAATTCAATCTTCCACGTGCATGTATAAATATATCAAGTTTCGAGGCGTTATGTTTAATACTTTCGCAGCAAGAAAGTAAAATTGTGAAAATTGCCTGGAGACTGGTACGAAATGAAAGAGTGGCAGCCTCGAGTGCTCGTGAACCCGAAGGTTGTTTTACTCGAAAGTAGAAAGGGGCCATTACATGATTCATCAATCGTGCGGCACATTGTATTCCGAAAATCGTTCGACGAGTACCTGGCTGTACTGCGTTACATTCAACCGGTACTTTCCGTCGAGGGCCAGCTCAGGTGGGAAGGAATAGGAACAATTTCTGAGCCAGACCACCGACAGCCGTGCAGGCCTCTCCCGGTTAAGTGCCCTCTAATGATCGCTCACATTTGTCGAATTTAATTCCAGCCACTCGATTCCTAAATGCCGTCGGCCTGAGACGAGAACCGGCTACCTTTCGATCGATTCGAATACGTAATATACAGCGCTCCGCGAAAGTCTTCCTCCGCCGTGTTCAGACTTTATCCACCGCACTTAGGTTGACTGTCGATATAAAATAATTATAGTCGATATAAAAAAAATTTTGTTTACGCCACCATATAGAGTATCATCGATATTTATTGAAATATGCGTCTGTCGCACTTCATCGTGGACACCCTGTGTAAGACGATATGTAACCAAGATAGACGGCTGGGTTTTAAAAACTCTCGAGGAATTCAGTAAATAAAAGGTTAAAAAAGAATTTCCTACGTCAGCATACGTTGATCCAGGCTGACATCAATTATTCCATATCGTTACCGGTTACACCGAAAGTCTAATCTGTTTACAAAAACGTAAGTAGACAACCAAGCGACGCAGCGAATAAATTCCAGAAGCTAAACATTGGAAGCTAAACAATCGAAAAGTCTATAAATAGCCTCCGAGTAGATAAATATCGATCAAATAAAATACACAAGCTGAATCAAAATTCTCTCTTCAAAAAATGTAAAAGATTTAATATAGAGCAGCTTTGGACTTTTGCACGGTACTGAACGTAAATTAATTAGAACCACGCGCCTAAACACGATACAAGGAAATAAACTAAACGCACAGGATAAAATAGAAACGCAAACTGAAAAGTGGGAGGCCAAGGGTTGTCGCAGAAATCTAAAGCCATTCTCGCGGCCGTTTATGTTCTTTTCTCGGCGAAGCACGCCCTTTAGAAGCCGCGACTTGACGTAGGATGAAATGTGCAATGTTCGATACGACTGTTTCAACGATCATTGTAAAGTGTCTGGGGATGTACCGAGATGTAGGACGCGGTCGTGTCGTAGCAACACGCGGCTGCAATAAAACATGGCGTACTGTAGATTTCATGAACGACAGCTTGGAACGTGCGTTTAGCGAAAACTTGGAAGGATTCTCGAGATCTCCCGCTGACGAATATTTTTCAAACTTCTCTTAACTCTCTATTTTTAAATTTATGTTATTTTTCAGCAGGCTACTTGCCGAGGCATTCACTATGACAATTCAGGCAGGGTCGAATAATCCCATAGAGGTCGAATAATCTTATTGCATAAGACTCGTGGAATTTTTTATTTTATCTTTCACATTTTAATTTTTCTCTTTACCCTTTCATTGATATATATTTCAATTTTTGTAGAGTACGCGTAATGGAAATATGAAAAGCTCAACTTCGGATGAGAATCAGAATTTGTTCCGAACGAACAGACTGCATAATTCACGCATTTATGATACGAACCAACGTAATAAACGGATGCAAAGCATAATTAAAGTGTACACAGAATGAAGTAACGATATCATTACATCGACTGCGGAATATATTCAACGTACATTACGTACGCGTCTTTTATGTATACATTCCGTAATATTGTACGTTATAAACGCAGAAAATCCGCAGTCCACTAATAACCGATCCGTACATCGTTTTCTCTGTTTACTATTTTTCCTGCTTCGTCCGAGCGTTCTTCCAAGAATGACACCGTTGCCAAAATTGCCGCCATCTTTTCGAACATTACCGTTGCCACAGGGGCCATTACTTCTCCTTACGATCGAGCCGAGATTTGCCGAACGATAGACTCGCTGCGTCTACCGGGGAACGTATCGATAGAATTTTGAAGACGTTTCGAAAATTCGGTAGAATAAACCTGTTGTAACGGGCCGAGCAAACGAACTGATAGCGAGCAGGATAGATCCAATCTCTTGCGTCGTTTATGCTTGAATAAGTTCCCTTGCACCGAACCCTTCTAACCGAATATTTTCTTTCCAACTCGAACCCTCCCTGCACCAGCATGGACTTTGTATCAACGAAACCTGATTCACGGAAACACCGCGTTTAAACGGAATCGAAGAGGGAAGGAGTAAGAAGAGTCTTTGGTTTTACGAAAGGTTCGGACTAGGATGGAAGGGGTCCTCTAAAAATTAACCCTTTGCACTCGAGAGGTCACCACCAGGCTTTCTTTAAGTTCAATCTCTTTGGAACTCGAAGCGTCGATAAAATGATTGTCGTTGAGGCAAAGGTGACCTGATTCGCGAATCTCAAATTAAGGATCTCATTTTCGAGGTCGATATAATCATTCCTGGCAATAGGATGCTAAGAAAGCATCTCGTGTTGCTGATAGATGCCAGAAAACAAAGCGTCGAGCGCAAAGGGTTGACGAACTCCGTAAGTAGAATTGGCGAAAAATGGTCAGACGTGAACGAGTCGAATTGTGCCCCAGAAAATATTAACCGAATCCACGAAAATCCGTAATATGTTACAGGACTTTTTATTATTATTTAAAGCTTTGCTTCGATTGCTCCATAGATACAAGATGAGACCAACGAAACTTCCAAACTGCCTGATTCGACTATTTTAGGAAAACTGACACCTCTTTTTCTCTTAAAACTCTTAAGATCTTAAAACTCGCTATTTTAATTTTAAATGCTAGCAAACTACGTAACACAGAAAAATATTAATACATCGCGATGCGAATCAATTTCAAAAATTGAGAATTTCGTGGTAATTTACACGTAAAATGAAATTAATTAAAATTCGTAAATTATTAAACCAGAATAATGGAACATATTGTATGAAATTTACACGTACGTTATATCGTACACGCCGCTATATATCGAAATGTATTTTATCATTCTATTCCGATAATTTATTAATTGTAATTAATTTCACTCCTCGTATAAATTTCATCGGTATCCTCGATGATTAAAAATTCAATGATGTAGTACTTTAATAACCAATAAATTATCATTAATCTCACTTTGCATATTAATCTCAAGTGTCGCGTGACGAAAATCACTCGATACCCATCAAGAACCGAATGGCGCCAAGTGGCTCGTGCATCACATCCGAATTTTTGGATTTTCTGATAATCGAATTCTTCGAATATGAAGCGAAACAAAGACCAACGAGCGTATGTTTTAAAACTTCATTAAAAAAAAAAAGAAAAAAGAAATTTACATCAATTTATGAGTATATAATACTTCATTCGTAAGATTTCCTTTAGATTTTATAATTATTGGAACTCTTCTAACCATTAAATTAACTAAATTAAGTAAATTAATTAATTAATTAACTAAAAGTACTTTACTGGAAATTTGATGTTTTCTAATTCGTACGGAGCAATGAACTAACTTGTTTTTACGTTACAAACTCTACTGTAAATGGTTCGTCGTAAGAATCGTACAAATACTTATTGCTTCTATACTTTTACCCGCTTTTCACATTTTTTTGTTAATTTCATAAATTATATCAACTAGTAAATGTTGTTTGGACTATATCTATCTTAAAGACTTCTGAGAATATGTAAAACGTCATTGACTATAAAAAAGGAACTTAAGAAACTACAGTTTCACAGAAAAGTTTTTTGAGAAATTGCTCGGTGTACGAATACATTCTACACCCAGGGATATCTCGAGGGATATGGAATTTTTAAATGGAAAATCCAGGGTGGTCAACTTTTGACCAAAAACGTTCCCTTTGTTAGTAACGATAGGGGAAACGCGATGAAACGAAAGAAAGAATCTTCTCGTCCGAGTCTCGTCGAGACGGATGTAAACAAACAGCAGACACCGATTCATCCCCGAAGTTTCCTTCGTAATACGTCTCAACCGAAGCCACGTAACGTTCGCAACCAACATTCCCTCCTATTATTCTCAATTCCGAATAGAACCGCGCAGAATTTTATTCGAACGATGAACGCCAAACGGAAACAACGCCGCAGCAATTAATTTGCCCACGTTCCCTCGATCGAACAGTTATTTAGAATAATCATTCATCCATTAAACGTAAAATATCATTTCGTTTCATCATTCTCCAATTTCCGCCAAACGAATAACTCGTCGAGTGCTGGCTATCTTTCGTTCGATATTCGGAATTCGTGCCCGGTGGGACAAGTTGCTTAAATTGGATTCGCTTTGGACGCTTATCTTTAATTGCGATATTTCTACCGAATTCGAAAACATTTTTACCGATTATCTTTACGAGTACGTTCGCTATTCGTTCTCCGGATCGTACCGCACGCGAGGCGATAAAAACAGAAATACCTTTCGTTTTCTTTTTAAAGAAATTGGAGACTACTAGGATAGGTTGGCAAAATGGAAGGAGTTCGAAAGGAGATTTCTCGAATTGCGATCATTCCAACGAACCAAAAACCTATCTACCAATTATCATTCCGTGTGTATCGGGCTCTGGTACACCGACGCGAGCCACCCTAAAGAATTTCGCCCATCAACGACACCGAAGTTCCTCGTTTCTCATCGGCCGCCCTGCGCGGACTCTCACCCTTTCGGCGAGAGCAATCGCGATATCGCTGAGAGGAAACCGACGATCGCGGCGGATAATCGCGGTGGCGGACGCGCAAAACAGGATCTCTATATATCGAGGCTGGAAGGATCTTCGGCTAGCGAGTACTTGTTTCTTTTTTTTTTCCTTTTTTTTCTCTGTCCCTCGGTTCGCAGTTGCGCAATCTTCCCCGGGGGTGCTTTGAACGCTCGCGATCCGGTTGTTACACCGTTCCACACGGCCCCCTCCCTGCCCCGCGACCGCCTCAACACACACGGAACAGATACATCCCCTCGACCTCGAGGGTAGTCGGCCGATCGCGTCAGAAATTCCTTTTTCCGAACCGACCGCCTCCCACTCCTCGCTGCGAGTGTGTTTACTCGCGTGTACCGAGTTCGGACGGCGTCGCACGTTCTCCGACAAACAGATCGATCTTCTCGCCCGGCACAGAGCCGATTTCGTCCAGGAACCGATCCCCAGGTGGCCCCGGTCCGGGCGAGTCGAAGGTTAAACCGGCTTACCACCTGGGAAACGCTCCACCGCCGACGACCGGGGACAACTGGCGTCTTCCCATCGAGAGGTAGATATACTCGTAGTCCGACAAGGCTAATCAGGGCGATCGCCCTGATTGTATTAATAAGGAAAGAACATTGTCACTGGAGCGAATCGAACTTGAGCTAGGTGAATTTTTCCTGGGTGATCTACCATTCCGAGTTTAGGATAATCACTGATATTCGAAAGTAAAATTGAGATTCCGTAGCGTATTACGAATACGTGAAACGAATCAAAGAAATCGCTTTAATTTCCTCGGTCTACCTATCCGTGTCCAAAGAGTGTTTTGTTCGCAAGAGATCCGTACTGGACGCAGCGTCGTCTAAGGGTTCCTCCACACGAACACGCGGGAGCTCGCGAAACACCTACCCGATTAATGCGGCGGATCTCTTATTCTCCGTAAAACTCTCGCCTCTACAAGCGTCGACCCTTCGACCGTTACGACCCTTCGACCTTCTCTGAACTACGCCAAGGCGCACGTTGTCCTGTAATTCCTAATCGTGTACCAAATGCTTTCGCGCGTTCGTCTTCGGTTCTCAGTCGTCGCTGATCGTCGAACGACGCTGTCGGGAGAACTTCACCGGTGTAAAAAGATTCGAGGTACTTACATGTCCAAGGATCGGCCACGTTGAACGACCGGCCTAGGTACTCAGGACTCGTCGCCCCTGCGAGGACAGCCTTGGTGAGCCGCTGCGAGGCGCGTGTGTGTCCTTAGACCCGGCGTGACTGCGGCTCCGTGATCTCGGGAGTCACAGAGGCCTCCTCTGACGGGCGTCGCTCCTTCCGATCGTCATCTTGCCGTCACTGGTCGCGTATCACAAGCACAACTTTTACGATATTCGATACGGTCGTTCCCCGCCGTGATTCCACGCAGAGTACGTATCTGCCGTGCGAGTCCGGGGTTCGTATCGCGACGAGCCGCCTCTCTTTCTCTCTCCCTCCGTTACACCTTGTCACTGGGGATGATCAACCCCTTGTGTCTGTCTCCGGTCTGTCGAGGGCGAGACGAGAGAAAACAGACGGAAGGGCGGCGTGAACGCGACGAAAGCCAGCGCGACGCGGTTCCGGGGGCGCTCCAGGAAGGATGGACGACACACCGAGCGAGTTAGCGGGGATGGTCCGCGGACGATCGAGCCAACAGTCTGATTGAAACACGCAGCCACTCGACGCGACGAGAACGGAACCGCTGGACGAACCGACCGAGCGAACGTACGGACGAACGAGGCGGCTGAAAGCACAGGGGAAGGAGTAGGAGTGCGAAGAACGACGGAGAAGAGGGGTGTACGAGGCGACGGTGGGTGGGGGAAGCGATTCGAGGGTGTAGGGTTGAGCGAGGGTGGCTCGCAGGCCCGGTGGTTGTGCTTGGTCGTGCTTGCTTCGCTTGCCTGTCTGGCTGTCCGTGCCTGTTCGCTCGCCTGCTTGCCTGCTGATCTACCTGGCTGCTTGCTATACCAGCTAGCTCGCTTTTACTCGCCTCCGCCTCTGCCTCTGCCTCTGCCTCTGCCTCTGCCTCTACCTCTGCCTCTGCCTGTGCCTGTGCCTCGACCCTCTGTCTCCGCTTCTGCCTCTGTCTCTTTGGCTGCGCAGGACCCGCCGCGACCCGGCCAAACCCAGACCCAGCGTGTAGGTACCGCGGGCTCGCGTTCGAGGTAGCTCCAGCCACCCCAGCTGCTTCATCCCCTCCAACGACGAACCCCTTCGGGACAGTGCCGTGCCGAGACGCCTCAGCGCCCGCTTGCCAAAACGATGCCACCTATGCCGAACAAATCGGACAGATTTATCAGAAACCATCCCTCCGTGCGAACTTTTTCGGGGGACTCGTCTTCTTATTATTGGGAACGCAATCGTATTTTTCAAGAATTTTGTATCTTGTACCGGATAATTTTGTATTTTCGTGGTAACGGTATGGGACCTGTTCGGGGGAGCTTAGAATGAATGTTTACGAATCGTATCGTGTACCTGATCGTAGAACTACTCTAGTAGGACGAGCAGATGTCAGGCTTGCTGTTAAAAACATCCGGAGTCGTTTCTTGAAAATCATTCTGGAACGTTGCGACTGAAACATAAGATATTTGATTGGGTTAAATTGTAGAACGTTACTTCAATGAAAAATCAAAGTAACGCATCTTGGAACGTGTAAACAAAGTTTGACCGTTTATAAACGTTCTACCACCCACCTTCTACCCACCTCGCGTTCGACGAAATCGGAGATGAAATTATAACGTGTACAGAAAATCCGGATTGCGATCGTTGAGAGTTCGAAATATGAACGACGTTCCTCAATTTGCAGGATTTCAGTCGTAATCGTCGGAGATTAACGCAATGGGTAGTCCAGTAATTATTGTCACCGAAATTATTTCCAAAACTAGAGCAATTAGAGGACTTCTCTGGAATAAAAGTTGCGCGATTAAACAGAGGCGACGGGAACGATGCGGTGACGTAGTCGATTCCGCGACACGAACATGATCTCTGTTACGTTTCGAATGAAATACTGTTAGGTCTGTCGCAAACTACTGTCCACGCGGCAAGGCGTGTATCGTTCCTTTTTTCTTTTCACAGAAACTACAGAGAGTTCAACTTTGAATATACAAATATGGACACTCCGAGATAGATTTGAGGAAATTTGTGTTGGAAAGTATTGGAAAATAGCGTCCGCATCGAGCACGCTTACCGTATCTCCTCCAAGTGTGTTTGCGTAGCTGATCCGCTGTGCAACCTGGGACCGGCTGGTCTGAAACCGAAAAAATAAAAATACGTCTATTACGTAAAGGGTGTCGCCACAATGTACCGTCACCATCTTCGAATGTTTTCGAGTTTCTCGTTAAAGATGGAAGACCGAAGGTTTTAAACGCGAAGCCTTTCGTTCGCGAGCGTTCGAATGCTCTCGTGATTCGCTTGTGCGAACAAAAACAAAACAAAAAAATGTAAAGAAAAATGAAAAGCGACGAGGTATCAGGACGTTGGAAATCCCCGAGACGCCCGAACGACTGAAAAATAAACGTCGCAGCGAAACTTCCACGTTGTCGTTTAATCGTCGCGACGTTTTTGAATTTCGAGAATTCAAGCCAGAACGAACTCGGTGCTCCGAGACTCTCGAGAAACTCGTGACGAAGATGCAGGAAACGATTAACGACGACGAAACTGTGATAGGTTCGCATCCCTCTCCCCCATCCCTCCCCCCGTCTGCTACGGAGGGTGGAATATTAGTAAAATTTTATTTCTAGCACGCGAAAACCAGCTATTACCCACTCGTGGAAGAAAAACGCGGGACTGCTCGGCTCGAGAAGAAGAAAAGCAACCCGAAGACACTGCTCGCCCTACTTTCTCGCCTCTTATCCCCCTGGTTGCTTCTTGTTTCCCGCCAGCTTCGCAAATGGCTCTCCTCGAATGGCCTGCAATCAAATATACCATACATAAATGGACCGTCCATCCTTGCTCGGGACGTTTTAGGTAGAAACGGGATCAAGTTCAATTTATACTCACGGATCCCGGTCGGTTTCCACGCCGGGCTCTCCGTTCTCTGGGCCTCGAACGCCTATAAAACGCGGAATTATAATGCAAACATCGAAACCGATGTATAGGTAAAATTGTAAAGTGTATTCCCTCTTACCTCCGATAAGGAATCGTGTATAATGGCTCGTCCCATCGACGTTTCGAGGTGGTACAACAACCCTGTTGGGGAAACGGGAAAAATACAATTCCACGTTGCACGGGTGTCGAACCTGGAACAAAAACGGAGACAAGAAGCGGTGATAATTCCTGACGAATAGCTTAAACAGTCGCGGTTTATTCCCGCGTTAATAGAGAAGGATACCCTGTACGAAATCACCGGACGCTCGTTCGCGATAATTTAGGAGCGGCCTGTTATTTTGTCGCGGAAACGTCGTTGGATTGATCGTCTAGTTGCTTCTTAGGCACACCTCGTGCTCGATCCAATCGCCGGTTGCGTCGTCGCGCGGGAAACGACGCGCTGCGGCGCCGGGCACAAGGAAATAATTAAAAGAGACTCGACTATCGAATATCTGTCGGACGAGTTACGTATCGCTCGCCGCGCATAAATTCTCTGCCAGGAGGAGGCAGCTTTCTTTCGCCTCTCCCCGCTCGTACCCCCTGGCCATCTGGTTGCCTTAAAGGCCCCCCCCCTTCCTTCTGGTCCCACGGTTCGTTAATTAATTAAGGAGAATAATCGTCCGCGTTTAGTCGAGAGGATAACAATTACCGATATGAAAACGACATTTCGATAAAGCCACGCGAAACGATTCGAGCGGGAGATATCGATTGCGAAGCCGCGACGGCTCGCCTCTTGAATAAGTCAGACAACAAGCCGCAAAGCTGGGCTCGCTGCCTCTGGATGCTAAGTAATTGGCGCACTTTGAGAAAAACGTTGCTTATGGAAATAAAGCTGTCGATCGAGCGGACGGACGGGTCTTGGTACGCGAAAGAGACCAGACTCGAGGATCGTACCGTTGACGAGCAAGAAGAGCGGCTCACGGGGTGGTAGGTCTTGGGTCGAATGGGTCCATGTTACAAGAGACGCTCGAGAAACACTATGGACAAAATTAAACGGAAACTAACGAACTATTCTTGACCGTGTTCGAAAAGGAGCAGGTTACTCGATTCGACGTGTATATTTTTGTTAACGATATAGAAGCGAAAGAAATTAGCTCGAGATTAAAACTATGTATAATCTCTCGCGCAGTGTGCCGTACAGTTTACTGCAAGCGCATAAACTATATTTACGCACCTCCGCGTGCCATCATTAATTCAATTGGCTGTTATATATATTTGCAAATACCTAACGCTAATGTTAAAATAGTTCCGTTTCCATATTAGCCGCATTAACCTCCGCGCCGCTAGGAACGCGGAAACCGGGTTTTGATGTTTTGTCGATTTCCACAGGGCACGCTGATAATTCCGTGTCGCGTTTGCTCCGTCGACCTGATGTCCTCGGCCAATTCCGAACAGGGAATAAAATTTCTCGCGCGGAACGTCGCTACGTTCGAGAATAAATGAAATAATTAAAACGCACGTATCGCGGTGACTCGGGCTGGCTCGAGGATCTGTCGATACCGAGGTATTAAATAAAGAAAATAGGACGTAAAGCCGAAAATGGCCCGCTCGATACTCGACAAGTTGTTATTTACCATCGCGGGAAAAGAAAACGTAACGGGAAATCGGCAATTTATTAAATTGGAGCAAGAGTGCGGTAGCAGGTATTGTACGATGTTATATTTGTGAGAATCGAATCGATTCAATTCCTCGGAAACGACGTTCGATACTGCAATAGTCACGCGATAAATGTGAAATTATTGAAAAGATGAAGAAACGCCTCCGGAGTCTTGCTTAGAAATTAACTACGCAACCGTTTCGGAGAACCTAAAACATACAATGTATACGTTGAGAAAAGTAGATATAGCGAAAGAAATAACTCGTAGAAAACTATACGTACAGGGTGACCCGTTTCTTTCCGGCTAAATTTTGCCAGCGTGTTCTACGTACAAAAGTAAGGGGAAAAAATGTTACATGAACATACGCTCTTAAATGTTCTATTAAGGAGTTATAACTAATGATACAAAATGATAACGAACTGACATTTCGTCGACACAGCGTACGAACGTCTTATGAATATTCCTATTTGTATTTACATAAACTCTTACGTTTACTTTCCGAAGTACAGTTAGTACAGAGGACTACAGACGCATGTGCTGCGATTGGAGAGAATGAAGAAGAAATTAGTAATTAGGGTCAATTTTTGTTGGATGCCAATCCTGTATTCGTAACGACAGACGTAATTTCGAAACGTTAACTCATCAATAAAAGACGTCGATATCAACTACACCAGCGAGTAAATATAAGTTTACGTACACACAAATAAAGATATTCATAATACGTACGGTAATTTCGTTATCGTTTTGTATCATTAGTCGTAACTCCTTAATAAAATATTTAAG
>NC_071981.1:23389956-23432074 GCF_026283585.1 Hylaeus volcanicus
TCAATTTGTCGTTAATGTTATTACAATCGACGTTATATTCCGTGTTGGTACTTTAAATACTAAATTCCCAAAATTTAGACATGGTATATCAGATCTGAGAGTATATCGGCGATAGAAAGTGGTCCTAGGTCCTCGAGTGCCGTCTTACGGCACTAACCACAATCCCCTTCCAAAACACCCCCGATTCCATCCCCGTCCGTCGTCATCCCTTCCCCAGGTCAAGCTCCGCGATCAGAATCGAGCCGCACCACCGTATACCTATTCCGGCGTGCCGTGCTCACTCGACGAGTCTACTTGAAACCGCCGGCAGAAGACGCTCGTCGTCTTCCTTGGCACGACTAATCCGCGTCCCTGTCGTACTCGCCACAGAACCGAGCAAAACTTCGCTCGAACAATAGGCGATCTGAAACGACTTATTGTTTTATTGCTCTCTTTTTATTCGCCAGACTTCAAAGAGATTTGGTATGTATTTATTTAATGGGGTGATTAAAAAACAAGCAAATTTTTTTTTCTCCCAAACAGGGTCAAAAGTTTCATTTAGGTACAAGAATACGCTAAATAATGTTATTTTTGCAGTATTGAAAAAATTGTACACTGCACGCAACTTTCCGGTAGAAGTTAGCACTGAAATTGGTATTGCGATTTATATTTTTTTCTTTTTGAAAAATGAGCAACGTAATCGAATCGAATGTTTCTCTGCTGCTCGCCCTCAACAAATTGCTTCATTCAGGTACAAGAATACGCTAAATAATATTATTTTTACAGTATTGAAAAAATTGTACACTGCACGCAACTTTCCAGTAGAAGTTAGCACTGAAATTGGTATCGCGATTTATTTTTTTCTTTTCTTTTTGAAAAATGAGCAACGTAATCGAATCGAATGTTTCTCTGCTGCTCGCCCCCAACAAATTGCTTCCTTCTGAAGAATACTCGCAACCGTTGTATCGCTTACAACCCTTCGTTTGTAAATCTTCTGAATGGTGAATCTTCCGCGAAATTTTCTCATCCTTATTTCGGTAGTATCCGCGAACTAAATCCGACAATTCGCTCCAGTCAACTACAATATATTGTAAAATACGCGAATATCCAGTCCCCTCGCAGCGGAGCGAGTTGAATATTTTCTGCGCACACTGTCAACTACGTCGACATGAAATTTATTTTTATTACCTGCAAAAAAAAAAACAAGTAAAAAAGAATCGTCTTTAGATTTTTATTTCGCCGTTTCGCTTCGGATGCGGAGTGCATAGAACTGATAACTAGCGCGACTTTTATTTCGTTTCGCTTAGCGCACCGTGAATGTCTGATCAAATTCATCTCGACTCTTCCCGTTTCACAAAGCTTCCCTTTTATTCGTCGCAAAATTGCGATAATCACGTTTCCGCGTTGTTTTCGATGTTTTTCAATTTTTTCTTCGTAAAATTATTATCGTAATGCTCGCGTCGAAAGAAGCACATCCTACGCGAAAATCGACTCGAGATTATGCTTTCAACGAAACGCAATTAAATACTGCCCATATTCCTGCACATACGTGCCCCGTATTACCCTACTACATGGGACACATGAACTCTCTTAAATGTCACGATATCTCTCCCCCTAGCAGCTGTCCAGATAAAAGTGGTTAAAGACGCGCGTAAAGTTTCGACCCACGGTCATCGTGCGCCCCTTTCGAAAATTATCTCTCATCCACCCTCCGTCGATGTCATCCACGATTTTTGAATCGCGTACAGTCGGTTCGGTTCTCCATCGAACATCCGAAACTAAATAAAAATTCACCTGTCCGAGACAGACAGCGCTCGCTTCTTTGATCTCCCGTTCGCGAGCCATCCTTTGCTCCTGCATAAAAAAAGAAAAAAAAGAAAAAAAAGAAAAAAAAAGAAAAAGGTTTACCTTCGCGAAGATCGAAGGGTGCTCGAAACTTTGGAGCGGCAGCGCATGAAAGAAACGATTCGCGAACGGACGAATAGCTGCGAACAAGAAAAATTTGAAAGGAAAAAGTTCTTACAATCGTCGACGTGGAAAATGGAAGATATAGAGCTCGAAGATAATTAGCCTCGAGGTCGAGAGGAGCCCCGGAACAGTTCGGAACAGGTTACTTGGCCACGCGTCTACTACCGAACGACTCGAGATCTCTTTTCTCCCGGGACGGTAGCGCAATCGATAACGCGTTGCACGCTCCGACAAAAAGCCGTGCAAAAATACTTGAACGATGCTTAATATTAAAGCGGAGGCGGGCGAAAATTTTGGCTGCGCCTCGGTCGAGCATCCATCACGGCTTTTTTTCGGACGCGCATCAATTTCTAAGCACCGGGGGAACGCTGCTACGGCCACGTCCGACCGGAAGCGGAGGAATCGATACCACCGGCGGGTAATCGGGCAAGAAATATTCGCGCGAAACACGCCACTTAACGTCCCGCCGTAGGCCAGAATCCCAAAAAACTGGACCCTTCAGATTTCCGCCAAACTCCCTGCGCAAACATTTCTGGACCCTCGCATTCATCCCGTCGTAATTCACGTATTAGTTCTACCTTTCGCACTCGTTATGTTTCTCTAATTTTTAGCCTTTTCACGCTCACTCCGTTTCAAATTTGACTGCTCTTATCTACTTTTATCCGAAACCTTTTTCAATAATTCGTACAATTCGATCACGAAAGAGCGTAATATAACGAAGTCGAAGATACGACGCACTTCTTAAATTAATACAACAGACAAAGTTCGATCAAAACGGGGACCCGACGGTCCGCGACGATCCCTTCCCAACGACAAAAGGCATCCCGGTTCCGTTAGCGTTGCTCCGGGGTTCTTGCTGCTATTTTCGGCGCGGCCCTGAATTTTAATGAGCATTACAATCATGTTGCCGGTGTTGCTAACGGAGCTTTGGGATTTACGTCGAGTGCCTCGAGTGACTTTAAAAATCCTTTCACGCTCTGGATGCCGTGTCATGCACTTGTTCCACGGCGATAATTTAGTCCCTCTGTTGCTGCTGCAAGTCGCTTTTTAAAGAGAGTCGAACACAGATGTCCGCGAAGAGCGTAACGCTGCACTTGTCGCATTTTAATTGTCGAATCTCGAGAAAAACCAACGAAGGAGAAACTATTATTACTGTCGTTAGGCTGCGAATGTTTACGCAAATTAATATTTTCACAGATAAAGAACAAAGAATTCTCGTACATTTTCCTACATATCTATTTGCCGTAAATGCATAAACATCCACAGCATAATTATCGTTATCGCTACCCGTTCGAATGTTTCACTGTCCCACCTACTTATCAAAGGTTCGATTTCATTCGATAATTAGTGCCAGATGATTACTCGTGTTTCACAGGTTGCCCTGCGCGGAATCTTGACGCGATAAAGGCGCGCTATTATTATTACTACTCCAACACCAACTGCTACTTATCGCACGTCCATTCCCCGATACTCCAGGGAACTCCAAACCAAAGTCCATGTTATTCCAAGAATCCCAAGTTCCAAGGGCTTCCGATGTACAAGTTTCTAGACACTCGAGGAAAGTACATTTCCCAGCTCACCGATGCCGATACAAAGAAGAGCGGGTGAGCTCCGCGGGACTTCGATCGGTCATAAATCCCGTCGATTCTTCTCGCGGCAACGTTTCAATCTCTAATCGAAAAGCGAGACACGGCTAATCGAGCGTGAGCCGTTCTCGCCCTGCGCGCGACTCGTCCGCGATATTCGACGCCTTTGTGCTTCTAGCCGTCGACGAATCTCGCGACACGCTTTGTCTGCTCTCGTTAAATCATGTATCGCTCGCAGCGCAGTTGAAGCGGACTTATCGCATAGAGATGTCTACCTGGGGCCCGGATCAAGAGGAGACCCTTGAAATTAATATTTCAGACAACACCAAACGCAGGTTTCTTTTTAATATTTACTCTTCCCTCTTCCTTCATCGTTTCTTCTCTACATAAAATCTCTTCTTTACATAATTTGAAAACGTGCGTCCGCCTCTGTACTTGTTCCTGGCCGTCGACGTATCCCGCGTCGAGCTCGCGTACAGCTCTGGCTGGTCTTGTTAAGTGATGTATCGTTTTCGACACAGTCGGCTGGCACGCCGATCGACCAGGTGGCGTCGGAGTCAGTCGAAAATTTACCTTACAAAACCGATGACATTTTTCTTCGTTCCTGTAACGTACAATAAACGTTGAATAGATGAATACAAACGTTCGTCGCGATGCTCAATTTTTGTGACGAAGCGTTTTGCCGGGCGCCCCGGCGTCGATCGATCTCGAACCGGGCTAAATCTTTTCACGTTGTGTTTTAAAACGTTCCGCCTGCCGCCGTTCGGTTGGAAACCTGTCCGCCGCAGAGCCAACGTTACAGTCGTAGTAATTTTATTTAGCGTAGTTGCCCGCTTTTAACTATGTGCAAATGAAATGTGGTAAATAGGTCAACTTGAATACGCCAAGTCCTCGAGTTATGGATTCATAGATACGTGAACGCGGCACAAGTTGTTACGTTATACGTGTTTCAACGTGGCACGTACGTATCGGCGCGTTTAATTCTCCTTCTACGGAAAAATTCATAGTAATTCAAATATGAGGATTAGCGGAAATTTTCGTTTGCAGTTAGATCCTGTTTCTCGTTGATTCGTATGTCTGACCACACTGTCCACGTTCCACTTGTCGACTGATCTTCGTTCCTGTAATCATAAGTACCGTAAACATTAGGTGAAGAGAAGCGTCCTGTAGTTTTCGTTCGATATTTATTCATTTACTTATTTATTCTTTATACGTACCCTAGATTTTCCTCGGTCCAAGTTCTATTAATCGAAACGAAATACGATTTCAAAACAATCCCTCGACGCCTAGGAGCAACGACTACGAAAAATAAATAGCGGAACGATTCAAAGTCGAACAACATATTAACGTCAGCCATATCGCGATCGCGGGTCACTTGGAAAAGTAAACAGAATGTGTAAATGGGTTACGTGTGGGCTGAGTGACGTTCAAAAGGTTGAGCGAATGGAAATAGCTGCCTCGTTACTCCAGCGTAACAAACGAAATCTATTTTCGAAACGAATCGTTACTCTCCATGAAAAATAGATTCGCAGCGGAAACGCATTACAGTCGTATCGAGAAGATGGGTTTAAAATTAACGCAGATGCGACCTGCGATGACGAATTGTGTCCAAGATCGATACGATGCATCAGCTAAGGGTCCCCTAAAGTTATATCCCCTCTGAAATCATTCGAACGACGAAACTGCATTTTCCATTCGTTCCGGGCGATACGTTTGTTTAGCAATTAGCAGCGTAAAATCACGTAGTTCGAGAACTGAAAACGCTCGATCAATGACCGATAACTTGTTGCGATCGAACGTTAAATATTCATCAAAACGCGCTTTTACATTATTTACGGTATCGCCGGACTGCGTATTTTAACATACACGTATAGCGAACGAGAACATGAAAAACATATGGCACGCGACTGCAAAAGTTACGCACTTATGCGGAATAAAATATTAAAATTATTATATCGATCCGCGTAAAATATTCCGCGTGCAGTTTGCATATGTTTTCAATGTTAATACATTCCCACTAATGGAAAGCTTAAAACCTCGATGCGCGACATTCAAACCGAAACTTGCTAGACTAACATTTATTCGTGCGTGTTGCCAACGCGCGTTCAGGCGTGCGGAATTTTATTGCAACTGGTCTTTTTGCAATTTTGGTCACAGATTAGGACGCAAGGAAAAACTGCTTAAATTTCTAAACCGAAGAATGAAAATTCACGTGCGAACGTGTCGAGTGACCTAGGCTCCCCGTGGCAAGGGTCAACAATTTTTAGCTAAACGTTGCTCGCGTTCTCTAAGTATTGTGTTCGCAACCAAGTTCGGAACGCGAGCTCGCCAAGTTTCGCGAAAGTGCGTGTCAGACGGTTCGCGGACGATCCCAATTAATCTCGCGTGAAGTAGTTGAACAAACAGCGCGATGATTACTCCCAAGGGGGGGAGAGCGGTTCTCGAATTACACGGAAAGGAATCGGGCAGCGAACAGTCGATTCCGCGGGAGTGGGTTTCGAGAGGAGATTAGCAATGTCGGAGTTGCCGTTCGCGCTACGATTAGATACACCGGCAAAGATGTAGTTAACCCGGGTCTAGCGGCGCTGATATACTAATTGAATTAGTTATTTCGAAGCGGAAAGTTAAGGGCACGTCTGCGCCAAGTTTTCAAGCTGAAATAACTCGGAGAATCGACGTGCTGGCGGTGGTAGCGCTCGTGCGCGCCCAGGAAGTTCTTATTAACCCGAAAGTTTCGTTTGATATCCAGGATGAGTGTTATTTAATTATCAATTCATGGCCAAAACGCCGACCCTACGGATCAAAGAAAATAAATGTTAGCGTGCTCTGTGTCGCATAATTCGAAATTAACGGGCGACGAAAGGAAAATAGTATCCTCGTCACCTTCGTGCACTAACAATATTAATAGTACACATTATCGTCACCTTAACATATCGTTCTATACCAAAAATATTACCTACTTGTATCTTTTGCATATTTTTCCTATAAACGTGCATATTTTTCAAACACACACATACCGTTCGCATAAATGATATACGGCTTTCACGCACGAACATCCGAGTCTATTTATCGCGTAACAGAATTGATACGCGCGTCATTCATGCGCAATCACTGTTCCAAAGCGAGCTCGAGAGGTTTAAGCACCGCTGACCTAATACGAAACGGACGATTCGTCCAGGATCGATTTTTTTATTCCTACCGAAATTTACATCGCCTATTGTGGACTCGTTACATTTGTAGCCCGCTTGTTTTTCCAGCAAGCGAGGCTCGTCGATAAATTGATCGGTCGGTTGGCTTATGCCCGGTATAAAGGTTCCCGTTAAAATATTTCGGCGCTTTTACATGCGAACGACTCGTAACGAGGGGACGCGACCGTATGGAATAGAAATTACGAGGAATCCAATTTTTCTGTTCCTCGACGATGCCGCAAATATACGGTAAATTAGACAAATTAAAAATACGTATAAACGCCTCCCAAGCTTCGCAATGAAAAATCTTTCTGAAATCAAATGTAATTATAGTTACCGAAAAAGAAAGGTATCAAAATTTTGTTTATAATTAAAGCTCCGTGTTGGGTATTAAAATTGTTATTCGCGGATTCTGAGAATAACTCGAGTCAAGAAGACATTAATAAATGCTCGTTTTCAAGAGTGCGATGGGTCTTTACTTATTCAGACGTCACTCGAGTATGCTAGGTGGCAAAAATAGGTAGCATAAAGGAAATGAGAATTACATACGAACCGTGAGGAGTTTGTAGTGTTCGTAAAGTGGCAGAGATAGCGCGGCGACGAGTGAGAGAAAAGGAGAGGAAGCTAATGGCGTGTCGGGCTAAAGTTGGGTCATTCCACTTGCTGGGATCGGATGTATCATCGGATAACTCAACGGCGTTCCAAAAGGACTAGAGTTTTGCAGAAAAAATATACACGTGAATCCTTTATCCGTTACGCTACATATTATCCATTATTCTGTACAATTGCGATAGTTAACGTGAAGAGACTTTACCGTGACGCGAAACGAAAGAAGTAACTTGTCTTGATATTGTTCAGTGATTCTATCGAGGGTCGAGGGATGTACGTGTCTTCCTCTTTACATTAGTCTGAGAGTAAATCACGCTTGGGATCGACGGAGCTTCGATCGATTAACAAGACCGTATCCCCCGCACAATATTCGAGGTTTGGGTAAGCTCCCCATTTGGCTCCTAAAGACGCAGAAAAAAATCGAGAACAATTATCCTTTATTACAATCCATTCATTGTGACAACATTATTCGTTTAATAAATCATTTTTCCTCTATCCTGGAAAGCTTACTTTTTGCGAGTTACGTCTCTTTTCGAGTACACGATGCAATCTTCGGAATACCGTGAACCAATTGTCAGAGCACACCCGATGAACATCGCTGTAACAGAAAATAGTGGCATCGCATGTTTGGACGGCGGATATGTTTTCGTCGACGCGATGCACGAGCGATCGCGTGCTGATCAGGCGGTATTTGTCGGACCACTGTCAGACGCTGTTCCACTCGTACGATCGAGTACGAACAGGGTGATTGCTCCGAATACACATACACCACGAGAAAACTTATCATTTCGGAGATGAGTATTCCATAACTCTCGTGCACGCGTGGTAGGATGATCGCGATTAAGCGGGACGCGGAACTGGATGAGAATTTACGACCGCGGGAGTTCATGGTGACTCGACTGATTTGTGACCTAGACTTTGACAACTTAGTTTTAGAGATTCGTCACCATGATACGGCTCACGAAAGAACGTAATTTATAACAAAAAAAAAAAGGAAAAAACAAAAAAATGGAGATGGATAACTTGGGCGTGGGGACTGTTGCGTGTTGGCTATTTCTTTGTACAAATATCGACCTTTTATTTATTACACAGGTACGATCACAAACGGTAGATTAGTTTTCTTACGTTGCTTTTAATCTCGTACCGTTTCTAACGAAATATAGTACTTTTATATTGAGAAATTACCTTAACGCGATTTCATCCGCGAACACAGCTCGAGCTGCTGCTAGGTTTCGATATCGCGTGCATTTTGAAACGCTGAAACGAGCGCGTTCAATTGTACCGATTCGCTGCAACCGATGGCCACCCTCTTTTCGATTTCTGCCAGTTTAATCACTAGATCGATGAGTATCGACTCTGGAAAGTCAACTGAAACGAAATAACTGAGTATCGTCCATCGTTTTACAAAAACTTGATAAGAATTTTAACTATCTCTGTAAATGAATTACATACTTTTATTTACAAACAAATGGAGTTCCGTTAATATGTCTTGCAACGCGAGTCCTTTCTTCAGTTTTATGTCTTGTATTTCTATGTAACGATATATTAAGGAATATATAACTTCAAAAGCATTAACTGGTATTTGTAAAAGAAGGATACTGCAATAACATAATTCATAGGACTCGTTCAGTAACCAATTCACAATGTTCTTGATGTCAATGGGACGAGGGTGTCCAACACAGGAATAAACATTATCTTCTGTAACTGCATTAAAGGCAAGCCATGTACTTTGAAGAACATTTAAAACTTTTCTCATATCTCCCCCGCTTAGCGTTATCAACGCTTTCTTTCCATCTTCTGTGACATTTAAACTTCAGCATTCGCGTTTATTAAATGTTAGTTTCGTTAGCGTCCATAAATATTTATGTGAAAACGATAGACTTACTTTTCTTCTTTGATAATGTCGTCTAATCTTGGCAAAATTTGACTTTCTGTTAACGGACCAAATCTAAATTTAGTGCACCGAGACTGAAGAGCTGGGATAATTTTACTAAGGTAATTGCACAGAATACAAAACCTTACATTATCCGTGTACTTCTCGATGACTGAAACATAATCTTTTAGCTGAGTACACTCTTTAGATTTACATTATCACGATAACAAACACTTACTTCTTCTGAGAGCATTCTGTGCGTCGTTTGTCATAGCATCAGCTTCATCGAGGATGATCAATTTAAAACCAGATCTGTACATAGTACCTGTACTCGCAAAACTAAGAATCTGTCCTCTGACAATGCCGATACCTCTGTCATCCGAAGCATTCATTTCCAGGACCTATGGATCGATATAAGAATATATGTACAGGCAAGATTTATATATACTAACACCAATATAAAAGGAAAAACATACCATCGAGTTGAACTGAGCCGGTGTGTATAATTTACGAGCGCAAGCAAGAATCGTACTAGTCTTTCCTGTTCCAGGAGGACCATAAAGTAACAGATGTGGAAGTTGGTTTTCATCGATAAATTTATTTACTGTAACGAAAAATAGTTATTTAATAAGTACCAAATGATTCTATTCCTTCGTAAAACTAATAAATCGATCAAAAATACTCACTAGTTCTGATGATTTCCTCGTGAGATATAAGATCGTCCAACTTTTTGGGACGATACTTTTCAACCCTAGATAATTGAATGACATTCATGAATTTCTACGAATAATTGTAAGATAATAACAAACGAACAATAATTCCTTACCATGGTAAGTTCTGGAACGCTCCAACTTTCGCTGTCATGGTTTATAAATCAAATCTTTATCGAACACTGCTTCAACGTGACGCGAGGTTAACATTAGTGCGTCTTGGCGCTTATTTTACGCCGGTAAAGATGGCGTCGAAAGCGCGGGAATTTTCTTTCGATTCGAACACTACGATTGGTAGAAAAACGTGTGACGCCAGACGCTGCTCCCAATCGTTCATGCGTACTGTCTTTAACGTCAGTAACGTATCTAATACGACCGTACAACTGGCGCTCTTAGTCGCCCCAAAGAAAAATAGAAATATAACAAATGATATGAACAAAGACATGTGTGCAAAACCGGTGCATTGTAGCAAGCAAGATGGGATCGATAAGTGCAATAATCAATGTAAAACAGATTACTCTTATAAAATAAAAGAAACATGAAACAAGACCATAGATCTTTTCCTGTAACTACAGTACCGCATCTTTTTTCGACGCGCATGCGAGATTGGAAGCAGAGTCTGGCATCACAGCTTGGAACGAAGCAATGATTATTCTTATTTTTTACATACACAAACAAATTATTTTCCACATTACATAAACAAATAACAACGACGAAGTCTGAATGAAGTTAAAATCAAATCGGTTAAAATCAAAACTCGATAAAAAAAAAATAAGAAACCCCAGACAATAATTAAAATGAAATGTCTGCATACCCTGCTTAAAAGTCGCAAATTATCGGGCTATATTTAGCAACATTAAAATGGATATCATGAACAATTCAGAAACATCTAACAAAACCTCCGATTACATGCTACTCACAAAACCATGGTTCAAGCTAACCTTAGCCGAGTACCGAGATGACGAGAATTTTAGAAACGAATTCCTCGCCATAATAACACGGAAAAATATGTCGAAATATTACGAAGTAGCTTGTAGGAAGTTCGACTGGATCATCGACGAAGATCTGCTCGAGACAATGAGGCTCGCGAACGAGGTTACATGGCAGAAACTAGAGTCCCCTGATGCTTCTAATGTCGAAGACCCGGTAAAGAGAAATTGGCGGGAAAAGATGGAATTTTTCTGCGAAATCGGCGATCTCGATCGTGCCACGGACGTCGCGAGCATGATCTACGAAGACGAGACAAACTCGTCCAGCACGAGGATCGAGGCTGCTTTCGGATTGTTTAGAATATCGTACCTCAGGTACAATTTTCGTTCAATGGGGAAAATAATAGAGGATATAACGAGCCTGATGGAGGGATCGTGCGTATCGGGCAGCAACTGGTGCTGTCGCAATAAACTAAAAGTATACGAAGCCGTTTACTGTCTCGCGACACGAAATTTCGCACGTGCCACTTTGCTTTTATTGGACTGCATACCCACCTTCGAATCGTACGAACTGTTGCCGTTCAAAGAAGTCGTTGAATACACGATATTGTCAGGAATGATGTCGTTGTCGCGATCTGACTTCGACGATCGATTCAACAATAACGGACTGCTGCAACAGGCTCTGCTTACGGAGTCTCTTGGATACAAAGAATACTTTTGCTCCCTTTACGATTGTCGTTACAAACAGTTCTTGAAAAATCTAGCTTGGATCGAGTCTGAACTCAAGGCTAATCCTTTGCTGCATTGCCATTATCGTTACTACGTTAGAGAAATGCGACTGAGGGCGTACTCGCAATTATTACAAGCGTACAGGACGATTAACTTGGATAGAATGGCGACAGAATTCGGCGTGACAGAGGAATACATAGAACAAGAGGTGGCACGATTTGTCGCGAACGGCAGGTTGCATTGCAAAATTGATAACGTCGCTAAAACGATCGTTACCGTCAGCGCCATCGGATGCGACAGAAATCGAGCACCTGACGCTACTTGCGATCGCGGACTTACTTACCAAAACATGATAAAAAGGGGCGATACTTTACTTAATCGAGTGAAAAAACTCGGTCTGGTTATGAATTTTTAATTATTTAAATTATTACTATTATTTATAATGATTAGAATGTCTTTTTTATCTTTGATCGAAGTATCGAAACCCACGTGCGTACCATTCGTTGCGTACTTGCATTGAGTCTGCTTTGACGATGTTTGTAAAGGCGGTTGCAGCATGTTGCAGAATCTTTAGCCTGAAGAATAATCATTTGTAGAATGAAATAACGATATTTTAATTCTTCGTCAAAAGTTACAATTTAAAATACAGTACAAGTCTGTTGGTATCTCCAATGTAGTGAATACTTTCTTAACCTAACCTAGTCGAGTGCAATTGAAATACATAGAAAACTTGGAGCATTCCTTTCCGATTCGACGATTTGTTTACGATTAACTAATCATGGCTTATCGAATGTTTAAAAAATATCCCAGATCTCTTAATAGGAAAACCAAGGAATTTAAAAGTACTTTTGATTACTTGCTCGTGCTAGACTTCGAAGCTACGTGCAAAGAGTTGGAGAAGTTGGAGCCACAGGAAATCATCGAATTTCCTTGTGCAGCGGTGTCTACGAAAAGCTGGGAAATAGAGAACATATTTCATCAATATGTCAAGCCGAGAGCTCATCCGATACTTACCCCATATTGCGTAAAACTAACCGGAATCATACAAGACATGGTAGATAACGAACCTCACTTCCCAGAAGTGTTCAACAAGTTTTGTAACTGGTTGGAAGAAAATAAATACTTCAAAGACGACAATCAAAGCGCTTTCCTTACATGCGGTGACTGGGACTTGAAAATGATGCTGCCAGAACATTGTAAGTTGGAGAACGTAACGTTACCAGAATATTTTGGCAAGTGGATAAATTTAAAACACACTTTTTGCGATGTGACAAATTATTATCCACGAACAATGACTAACATGTTAAATTATCTCAAACTTGAACCACAGGGAAAGCTACACTCAGGCATAGATGATGTAAAGAATATGGTCAGAATAATACAAAGTCTTAAAGCAAATTACAATGCTGAATTTAAAATAAATACTGCTCCTGTAATTCTAGAACAATATTTCAAACAAAATAAATTTATTAACAATTAAAAATGTATTTATTGAAAATTATTTTATTAATAATACAAAATTACTTGTATAAAAATGCAAAACTACAGCGTATCCTTAGTAATAAATATTCAAATAAAAGTATTAACTCTAACATTTAAATTTACATTCGTTTAACATTAACTTTTATCTGTACATCCACCTTGCTATTCTCTGTATAAATTTCGAGTACTGCATTGATACTACGTTCGACCTTTCGTTTGCATTGTATTTTTAATTGAAAGTCCCTTCTTGTGGGTATCATACCCTCGGTGGGAAGAACGCTCAAGTACTCTGTATTTGACAGAGAAGTTTCAAATGGCTGTGCTATAGTACAAGAGCTTCGTATTGTCACGATTGCTTCTGTCCTTATCGGTGGGGTTAAAATTATAGTGGATGGACTGACCGTAACGTTATTGGTATTCGCATCATGTTGAAACATTCTGTTCCCCATGAGCGTACTGAAAAGTTTTTAATTAGAATATAAATGTTCATAAAATTGTTCATTAATCGAGACACTAACAAGACTTACTCATTGGGTAAAAAGCTTTCGCCATGTGCTTCGTATACATGGCTATTGTCGCTACAAAGTGAATAAAACATTTGCGATTCGTCTGCATTGTCTTGCAGAATGGACAAGGTTTCATCCGGAGACACTTCCATTGTTAGCAAAATTTCATGTTGACTAATTCCTCTGCAGAGGTCTCCAAGGTTTTGCTTCGAAATACATAAATTAATTAATAATGTAAACATAAAACAGATAGTAATTAGTAAATATTAATTAATAAATTCACGATCGTTTACCACTGAATCACGAATAGCGTTTATGTCCGACGTTAATTGCTCCCCAGGGAAAGCTTTGCATATCGGGTGAAGTATATTTCTAAATGCTTCGTTTTCATTTCCACTCAATTCACCGATTTCTTTCATTTTATTGTACAGTCTGTGGTTACAATCCTCCATTAACAATTAACGATTGTTTTTATATTCGATAACAACTTACCTACGAATTCGCCAACGCGAGGGTTCGTCTCCGTGAGTAATTAATACTGTTCCCACGTGAGACACATCTGAGCGTTGCAACAATGCTAAATCCTCTTTTCGTGGATGAAATTCCAAGGTCACCCATTGAGTTTCTTTCGGGTTCAACAATAATTCGGTCGGATTCACTTGCCAACTCGAAACCATAGTAGGATACACAGCTGAAATTATTCAAAAACAGAAAAATTGAATATATTTAAGTTATATCGTACCAGTATTTATAAATAATAATTCTCTTTTCAAAAAAAAACAAAGAAAAAGAGTAAAGAAAGAAACCTTTCGGAGTTAATTTTATTTTGACGTATGAACACAGGTCTCCGGTGTTTTGCAATTTGATCTTCGAGCTCAAGGAACCTCCAGAATCTAAAGAACCAAGCGATAGCCACATTTTTCCACTTGTGTCCTTGAACGCTTCGAAAAATTCGACCCTGCTATAGCCACCGTACCCGTACAAGAATAACTGAAAATGACACGTTAAAAACTGATTAGAGGATCCAGCGATTTGAACAAATTTATCGAGCGAATAGCTTTATTCTCTTACCGCTTTCGAAGGGCGTGATTCGTTATCGTTCCTCCTAGGCTCGTAGTGTCTAAATATTATTTTACCAGTAGCCGCGCCTAAACGATGAGGACCAAATACAACGGACAGCGTCCTACTTTCCGAACCTTGTAAAACTAATACCATAGACGTGCCAACAGTTTGTCGTTCGCGAAGGAACTGAAAAGATTTTTACGTACGATTATTATTTTACTTAGTTCTACAATTACTTTCATAAATTACCCGGAAACTCTTATCATTATCCGATATGACAGCTTGGATCTTAATCTTGTTGTTGCTCGTGTTGCGAATAGTAAATTCTTTAATATCTGATTTTCCCGTCTTCACGCTGTTCCACACCAGGGCTGCGTGGGTGGTTCTTATAGGAATTTTATCACCAGCAACGGTCGAACCCGATACCGAGCTGATAGGTGAATTTCTTCCAGATGCTCCAGATCTATTTAATTCCAATATTCATAATTTTAACTTAAAAAAGAAAGCTTCTACCAAATACCAAATAAACTTACTTGGTCGAGGTTACGCTATTCGGAGATGATGGTGAGCTAATGGACGATAGGTACTGAGGTGTTTCGCAACGAACGAAATTCTCATTTTCTGCTTCCGTGTAAGAGGTCGATTCTCCGATTATAGGATGGTAATTTACATTATTGCCAACCATTAATTGAATCTGGCCATGCCTACGAACGTATTAATATAATACGAATAAATTTATCTGAAATTGGACTTGGAATGTAACGGAATAAATCATTAGCGAGTCATTTACTCACACTCTGGAAGCATTCGCATTTTGTTGGTTGTAAGTAACGCAGAAAGAGCCAGTTTCGTTAGGTTGTAGAAGTAAATTTTCAGGTCGAATTGAAAAATATTTCGTGATTTTTGCACTCTCCGTGTCTTGTACAAGCGAAGCAGATATCGTTACGGACATACTTCCAGTATTGATAACAGTCAACGATTTACTTTGCTTGTTGGAAACGACCAAAGGTAATTCCGTATCGACTACTTGTATCTTGCAAATGCCTACTTGCACTAGAAGAGGAATTTCCTTGATCAATATGGTATCGTCAGGACCATTTTCTGCCTGAATGATTAAAGTGCCGTCATAACGTTGCAAAAGTAGTTCTTGCATTTTTGCGTTCTTTTGCCAAACACCTTTGCACTGTATATTCGTGGTAAATGTTTCTTGAGGTTTCAACGTTACTCGTTGTAATTCGTCAAAATTTTCGAGACTAAATACTAACGGTTCGTCCTATATCGAATAAAGTAATAATAAGAAAAGGTATTTAAATTATGTGAATTCATTTGTACGAACTCGTTACCTGTAGTATAGCGAATTTAATCGAGACGTCGACGCTGTTTTTATTCTCGATCGTGATGGGTAAAACTGCTATGCTATTTTCAACGATACATTGAAAATCGAGTTCCCTCTTTTGAGAAGGGTTTAAGACGATTATATTAAGCTCTTCAGGCTTGAAACACATTATGTGTTTCATTATCCATTCAGATCTTGTTACCATGTCTGATACTGTTATGTTTATAACTGCTATAATTGGTTTACTCATTCTCACAACTGTTACGGTCATCTAAAACGGATATAAAATCGAACGATAATTGAATTGTAATTGTTTTGAAAAGTCTAACTAAACTGTTACACTTCTGTCTTTTGCGCCTATACAAATTATACCTTATTTTTACCTTAGCATGTTGTTCTGCGTTCGGTTTAATAAGAATTACATCTTTCGGTAACGTAAGTTGAACATATTGCTTATCTCCTTGAACTTGATTTACACTTAACGAACATATGATCCATCTGTCGCTTTTATTTAAAAGTTCGATATTGGTCTCTCTTGACATACCAACGATACAATTGCATAGTTCCTCCGTGCTTTTACCTATCACAACATCTACAAAAAATAAACAATTACTACCAACGAAAGAGTAAAAATGTGTACGTACGACTACACTTATTATATTCCAAAAGCATACTACTCGATTGAGATTCAGATCGTTGTAAATTCGAAAGATCCTGTATAAAAGTTCCGGATTTGTCTTTATAAGAAACATTTTCCTGTTTTATTTTATCATTTTTTCCTACATCTTCGTTTTCTAAATTAACGAACTTTTTCTCTTGATTATGTTTTACATTAACTTTCGAAGTACTAGGTGAAGGTATATTTTCTTGATTATAATGCGAATGAAGTAATTGAGGAACTTCCAACGACTTATAATCTAAAAATAATGATCATTCTTGAGCCAATTGAAGCCAATTAAATTTGGTACTTTTGCGAGACAAATTGTACCTTGATTATACGAAGACGTTAAGTTTCCACTACTCGTTTCTTTTTTAAGCTCTTGACAGCTACTTTCAAAATGTGGCAACGCCTTGGAGTCGAAGGATATCATTTTATGCAGTGATTGTACACCCATCGGTTCAGTCGCAATTTTACTATCTAGAGATAATTTTGATGAAAGATTAAATAATTCCATATCTTTTTCGAAATTCTCAATTTTTCTACTTGGAGTGGCAGGCATAGATTTTCGTTTTGAAGCCAATAACGTGTAAGTATCCGTAGTTACATTCTGATCTTGCATCTGGCTAGTCTTTTTCTTTTTTTTCGCCATTATAAATTGATCCACTAATTTTCGTGGTGTATCGTTATCAATATCTTGTAACGCTTGAGCGATGCAAGTCAAACTCATAATGCTCGGTTCTTCCGTATCTTTTGTTGTGTTTGATTTACTTTGTAGAGTCTTATCCTTAGCGATGAACGACTCAGCCGAAGAATCTTCTGTCGTTATAGTATTATCAACCAGTGGCATGAGTCGACCTGTTTTTTTAGGACTATTTACAGATAGACCAAAACTTGGCCTTTCTATTCCATCATCTGATAATTCCCCGAATGCTCCACATTTGCGTTTGAAATATTCATCCACGGATACCTTGCGTCCAGCACGAGATCTAAAATTCAATTGCATCATGATCGTAACGTTAAATGTAAATAATATTAAGAACTCACTCTATTGATAAATCCAGTTCACCGATGATACCCGAAAAACATGATAAATTCAAATAATCCTTTTCAGCAGAAGTTGTTGTTGGAAGAGCATAAGAATAATTCTGCTGCCAGGATATATTATCGGCTAACAATTGACTGGCAATTTCAGAACCAGATTGAAATTCCTCATTGTCAAACTGAGCCATCAATTCAGCAGTAGTTGTGTCGAACGTTATTGTATTTACATTTTTATTTGATAGGGATGATAATCGTTTTACTGAATTCTTACTCAATCCGGATGAACGTGCACTTATCTCATTTGGCACAAAGACGATCTGAAAATAAAACTCTATAAAATATACTTTAAATTGTACTATTTTCATTAAAAAAAAATAACACTTACGCTACTCGCGTTACTATCCGTTGGATGTAAAGGATTTTCAATTTGGGGATTGATTTTATCAGAACATGTGGATTGACCTTGGTCAACAAGAGTGGAAGGTAATACGCTACCAGACAGATTTTGAATATTTGCATTATTCTCTTTGTTTGTATCTGTAAGAATAGTAAATTGTGAACTTGGTTTTTAAACAGCTAGAAAGACATAGTAAGGGAATAAAAAATCTTACCATATACCGGAGAAGTACTTTTCAAGTCACTGCATCTCTGAAGTAGTTTTCTAGCAAGCTCACGTTCTGTATCAAACTTATTTTCATTTTGACTCTCTGTGTCCCCAATTTCGCCCACTTCAGCTAAAACTATAAAAACATACAGTCAACTAAAGTATAAGTAGAATAGAAGATATATATCGAAAACAAAAAGCACAACTCACAGGAAGATAAATTATCAAGTATACCAAGAGAGGAAACATCTGACTTTTGGGTTTCATTGCTCTTGCGTATCGCAGAATGCTTATGTATAACTTCATCCACATCCTTTTCAAGATACTTACTTTCTAATCTGGCAAAAGAAATGTTTAAGGTTTTGTTATACGATTGATGTTCCACATAAATTCAATCCCTTACTGCAGATGAAATAACTTGATAAAATTGCTTTGGGCCAAAGAGGTAAATAGCAATGGGTCCCCCAAAAATTGAGAATCTTAATTCTTATGAAAGAGTGAATACATATCTAGGTTTTGCTACTACAAGAAACTTGCTACGTTTCTGTGAAACTGAAAATTTCATGGATCTGTCTTGTAAGAGAGAACTCACGTGCTTTTCCTTTGAATGGTCGAAGTTGCCTGCGGTTGAGGAGTGTTTAACAACGTAATATCCATGAAATTCGTCTCGGAGGGCTTGGACGGTGTAAACATTGTCGAACGCTTCATTTAACGTCCGATTTCGAAACGAAAAAATCACTCAACGGGATATAACGTGCGCGAACAGGGAATCCTGAGCGATTTTTCAATCGCTAAATCGATGAAACAAAGGGAGGATCGTACCAATACCATATTACCCGCAACGTATCATTTGACAGTTGATCGATTTTAGCGTTCAAATTTGAAATTGTTCCAAGATTATACGATCATAGAATAGAAACTCGCGTTGTGTCAGACAGACAACTCGCGGATGACGAACATAATAAAGTGCCATCTGGATAAAATGATACGAAAACGACCGGACATGTGTAACAATGTGTAATGGCAGCAAATGGCACTTGTCACGGTATTATGAAAAGAGATGTGTAAATATGAAGCTGGTGAATCAACTTCCAATGTTCCGAGACATAAATATTTTTTATAATTATCATGTAAAATTAAGAGTTCGTGACAAAGAATAATTATGCGCAGTTAATTTTCTGCCGATAGGTTATATTTTTCCTGTGTTACGTTGCTCGTATTTGTAGAAAGCAAAATATAACGCAGTGACAATATAATGGACGAGGAAGTAACGATAAGTTCTAAACGAGAACGTTTGGATTACGAGAATAAGCTTATATTAGCTCCTATGGTGCGCATCGGCACGCTTCCTATGCGCCTTCTTGCGCTCGATTATGGTGCCGATATAGTATACACAGAGGAACTCATAGACTGGAAGTTGCTTCGATCGTTTCGTCGTGTAAATGGTAAGAAATTTCGTTTATGAATACTATAATATCACAAGAAGCTAAACTAGTTTTTCAACTCACTTTTAGATGTTTTGGGAACAGTCGACTACATAGACAAAACAGATGGTACCGTCACTTTTCGAACGTGTCTCAGAGAGCGAGATAAAGTGGTTTTACAAATCGGTACTTGCGACGCGACGAGAGCTCTAGAAGTTGCTAAAATGGTGGAACAAGATGTTGCTGGAATAGACCTCAATATGGGATGTCCGAAACTGTTTTCTATGCTAGGGAAAATGGGGGCTGCTCTTCTACAAAATCCAGAAACGGCGACAAACATTCTGAAAACATTAGTCGATAATTTAAGCATTCCTGTAACGTGTAAAATTCGAGTATTGCCAGATCTGGATAAAACTTTAGAACTTTGCGAGATTTTGGCATCGACTGGTATATCAGCCATAGCAGTTCACGGTCGCACCGTTAACGAAAGACCGCAGCACGCAAATCGCAACGAAGTTCTAAAAGAAATTTCCAGCAAGCTTTCGATACCAGTTATAGCAAACGGCGGCTCAAAAGAAATACAGAAATATTCTGACATTTTTAAGTAATACTATGTTCACATTCTTCAGTGATTATTAGTAATGTAATTTATATATTGCTATTTATTCAGTTTAAAAGTAATTATAGTTACTTGCAGGTTTAAAGAAGTAACAGGATGTAGCAGTGTAATGCTCGCTCGTGCAGCTCAGTGGAACTGTTCGATATTTTCTAAAGAAGGTTTATCTTCCATGGAAGATATAATAAAAGCATACGTGAAGTATGCCGTAGATTGCGACAATCCACCTTCTAATACCAAGTACTGTATACAAAATATCCTTCGCGAGCAACAGGAATCAGTTCTAGGCAAAAAGTTCCATAATTCTCAAACTCTGGAACAAATATGGTAAGAATTGTATCTTTAGAGCAATACAATTGTTTGTTCGGTATTGTAACATTTACATTGTTTTAGCGATGTATGGGAATTAAGTGATTATTGTCGTTTAAAGAGAAAGGAATTCGAAGAAAAAGGTTTGTTGGGCAGATCTCAAGTTTCTCCTATGAGAGAGGAGGATCAACCAGATGGAGAACAGCCATCTAGTAAAAGGAAGATGTCAGACGAAGAAGATGTTGTTTTAATGCATTGCGCATTCTTGAGAAATAATTATGTGACAGACCTTGAATTACCAAAAACTATATTACATAAATGGACGCAAACCCAAAGAAAAAAAATACCGCACTATGACACGCAAAAAAAAGGGAGACTCTTTCGTTCCATCGTTACCGTCGATGGAAGGAAATTTGGGTCATCTTTTTGGTAAAGAAGTAGCAATATATATGTGTAGTATTGTATACATCAAATTATACATAATATTTTAATTCAAATTTATGCTTTGTTTCTGGAATATTTTTAGGGAGAAGAATAAAAAGTGGGCAGAACAAGGTGCTGCGTTAGTTTGCCTTTCTTCTTTGAGCCTAGTCAACGAAAAGGCTCTCACTGTGAGTGGTAATATTTCTTCCTGATGTATAATTGAAAAATATGAGAGATTTATTACGACTCAATAAAGCCGAACGTACTTTCGAGTATATTTTGTATCAATAAAACGACTCTTCTGTTACGTGTTCCTGTAGTATTTATTTAACTCCTATTTATATAGATACCCATGGTTAAAAAAATTACGTAAGTTATAATTTTATTATATATATAAATACACATGAAAAGTAAATATATGTTAAATTCAATTAAAATTTCGCGCGTGTTTTATTACCAGTTGCGCCATCGGTGAGAAAACGCCCAAGTTTGTAAAGAAAATAATTCCCGCTGTTTTTATAAGATGGCACCACGAACTAAAGTAACGATAATTATTGCTGCATTAAATAACTATTCATGGAAATGATGAATTGGACATTTAAATTAATATATTGTAGTGTTATAGAGCAAAAAATCATGTTAATTATGCAAAATAGAGAATAATTAATTTGAATGTGTCACTTTCCCACCGATGGCACCACTAGTACAAAAACCCGCTAGCTGAGCGGCTCAGTGAGCGATGACTTTTCTGAATACGCTCAATTCAAATCAAATGATCTGATTGCGTGTATCAATCAGGCATCAATTGGCGAGCATGTCAATCAAAGAGATTGTATATGAATGATAGTTAATGCTAATTCAGTTGACAATGTAAACACAGTTAATATAAATTGACAAATTTGTTTTGATAATATTGAAGAGGTTTAGTAGGCTTCACTACTGATAGAGAATCATTCTGTATAACCTAATAAATAAGTTATCGATGTATAATGGGTCCTCCTAAACGTTTCAAAAAAGACAACGGTATGAAACTAATCATTTTTTCGGAAAATATTCTTATTTTTAGCAAAATTTCTTTTGTAACAACTACAACATTTTCTATGAATACAAATTTTACGATTCACCGAAAGGTTATGTTGTACAACCATCCGTAAGGATAAAATATGAGCAGCTATTGCTTACTTTTGCAGACAGAGGCAAATGGAAAAAGCGAAAAGAAGACCCTGAAGAGTATAACGACGATGACTATTTGGATGATAATGAAGCAGAAGGCATACCAGATGCAGCCAAGAATGACGTTGAAAAGCAAGATGAAACAGCACTGGAAGATGAATTTGGTGCAAAAGATTATCGTTCGCAAATGATTCTGAAGCCAGATTGTTCTTCTAGACCACTTTGGGTGGTAAGATGTTAATTCTCAATTACATCTTTTATCTTTATGTTTGATATACCAATATTTGATTATTATTTAAATAAAAATCTTTTGTTTAGGCACCGAATGGACATATTTTTCTGGAATCTTTCTCACCTGTTTATAAACACGCTCATGACTTTCTGATCGCTATCTCTGAACCTGTGTGTCGTCCAGAACATATTCACGAGGTATGATTATTTATAGAAAATATTAGATTTTGATAAAATTTATAAAGAGTGTTAATAATCTGACTTTTGCTTCACAGTATAAACTGACTGCTTATTCTTTGTATGCTGCTGTGAGTGTTGGTCTTCAGACTCATGACATTGTAGAATATTTGAAAAGACTTAGTAAGACCAGCATACCTGATGGAATTATAGAGTTTATAAAATTGTGTACATTGTCATATGGCAAGGTAGGTATTTTAATTACAAAGCACATATTTTATAACACTTTGTATTAAATATTTACATGCTTTGTTTTGATTATAGGTAAAACTGGTGTTAAAACACAATAAGTATTTCGTTGAATCTCCATATCCTGAAGTATTGCAGAAGTTATTAAAAGATCCAGTAATTCAAGAGTGTAGACTGAGAAAAAATATAGAAGATGAAAAAGAAGAAATAATTACAAATGTTCAAAGCAAAACAAAACTTCCACAGGTGATATTATTAATAATATTTTTGTATCCAACAATTCGACAACATAAACAACCGATATCATTTATTTGTTTCCCTCTCAGTTTGGAGCAAAAGCAGTGACTAATATTCCAACTACGACCACCAAACCGACTGAAACAACTAACGACCAAGTACCAGCAGAAGCAGCGGCTGTTCCCGAAGATATAACTACCTTCTACGATAAAATGGATAAAGAAGACGAAGATGAGGAGGAAGAACAAGAATTAAAAACCGTTAGTTTCGAAGTGAATCAGGTATACAATTTTTATTTTGTTTTGTCAAGTACCTGTACAATCAATTTCGAATATATATAACAAAATATTGTTACAGGAAAAAATTGAAGTTATACAAAAGAGATGTATAGAACTGGAGCATCCCTTATTAGCAGAATATGATTTCCGTAACGACACTGTAAATCCAGACATAAAGTAAGTACATTTATTGCAGTCATGCTCAATGTTAAATAAGACAGAATTTATGAAAAATAAATGTATCGTACTATTAGTATCGACTTGAAACCATCAGCCGTATTGAGACCTTATCAGGAAAAGAGTTTGAGAAAAATGTTTGGAAATGGACGTGCTAGATCTGGCGTTATAGTTTTACCTTGCGGTAAGTAATCAGTATATCGCCAACGATGCACTGAACCGAATACATTTTAATTCCCGTTCTTACAGGTGCTGGTAAAAGTTTGGTTGGAGTAACAGCTTGTTGTACAGTACGAAAGCGTGCATTAGTATTGTGTAATTCTGGAGTATCTGTGGAGCAATGGAAACAACAATTTAAGATGTGGTCAACCGCTGACGATTCGATGATATGTCGTTTTACAAGCGAAGCCAAAGATAAACCTATGGGCTGCGGAATATTAATCACTACGTATTCCATGATTACCCACACACAGAAACGTTCATGGGAAGCTGAACAAACCATGCGATGGCTTCAGGAACAAGAATGGGGAATCATGGTCTTGGATGGTAACCTATTCCTGCCATAGATCCAACTGTCGTTTTATCGAATCGATCACCATATATTGCATTTTTAGAGGTACACACGATACCTGCAAAAATGTTCAGGAGGGTTTTGACGATAGTTCAGAGTCACTGTAAATTGGGCTTAACCGCGACGTTGTTGCGAGAAGACGATAAAATCGCTGACCTCAACTTTCTGATCGGACCTAAATTGTACGAGGCTAACTGGTTAGAATTACAGAAACGTGGTTTCATCGCTAGAGTACAGTGCGCTGAAGTTTGGTGTCCTATGACGCCAGAGTTTTACAGAGAGTACCTTGGTTGTAAAATGAGTAAAAAGTTGGCAAGTACTAATTCCACATTAATTTAACGTAATCGAGTATTGAACAGCCTTAAAAGAACTGTTCACTTTTAGTTACTTTATGTGATGAATCCTAATAAATTCCGTTGCTGTCAATATTTGATACGATACCACGAAAGACGCGGGGATAAAACCATCGTTTTCTCCGATAATGTTTTCGCTTTGAAACATTACGCGATTAAAATGAATAAACCGTATATCTACGGCCCAACTAGTCAAGTAAGTATAAGTGTTCTACTAAAATGTAAATAAATACGGTTACAAAATATATCGTACCGCGATAATGTTAATTTTAGAACGAACGAATACAAATTCTGCAAAACTTCAAATTCAATACTAAAGTGAACACGATATTTGTGAGTAAAGTGGCAGATACGTCTTTCGATTTACCAGAAGCCAATGTCTTGATCCAAATTTCGTCTCATGGTGGTTCGCGACGACAGGAAGCACAACGATTAGGAAGAATTTTAAGAGCCAAAAAAGGTAAACAAATCATTTCACATTAAGTGGGATATATTTTACACTCCAAATACTGCAACGTTAAGATGTTTACCTACAGGAGCGATCGCGGAGGAGTACAATGCGTTTTTCTATACACTAGTATCGCAAGACACAATGGAAATGAATTATTCAAGGAAACGTCAACGGTTCCTTGTAAATCAAGGATACGCGTATAAAGTTATTACAAAGCTTGCTGGAATGGACGAAGTATGTATTACAAGTTTGCAATTCGACAAACATCCCATAAGAATGTTTCACAATCTATGTCTTTAACTTTTAAAATAGGAGCCCGACTTGATGTATGCATCTCGAGAGGAACAGGGTCATTTGTTGCAACAAGTTTTGTCTGCTAGTGATATGGACGCGGACGAAGAAAGGATACCCGGAGAAGGACCAAGACCGGTAAGATTTATATTACATTAACGGGACATTATTACTAAAAGTAGTTACTACTAAAATTATTATTCCAGATTATTCGAAAAGCTGGTAACATGACGTCGATGTCTGGCGCAGACGATGCAGTTTACTACGAATACAAGAAAGCCCCCGGTTCATCTACAGCGAACAAGCATCCGTTGTTTAAAAAGTTCAGGACGTAGACCTTCAATGTACATAAATATATTTCATATTTATTGTTATTTTTGTGACCGATTTAAAAACATGTTTCATTACATTTGTATACGTTTTATAAAGAACGATAATTGGTCGATCAAAATTTTAATTTCATTGACATTTATGTTGTCTTTTTTGTATTTTCATCGACAAAGTTGATTTTAAACCACGTTTTCCAAAAGCAACAAACTAACCATTTTAACCATCTATATCTAGTATCTAATACCTATCAGTTCTCGGTAAACTTGATCTGCCCGCTCGTACGATGTACATATGTAGCAGTAATATAATTTACGCAAATGTAAACCCACTTTGTTGACTCGATGCGATAACAACCCCCTGGTATGCAAGCGTCCATAGCACGCACCGCTGTATTAACTCAAGGGAGTCCTTTTTTAAGTATACATATACTACAAACTTTGGAAGACTACCTGTGTTTGCATGTACATATTTATATAATCCTAATCCAATAATACATCATCATTTTAAATTACAACTGTAAACAGCTGATAGACAGAATGATAATGTAACTTCTGGCTGCAGCGCTATTGTCTTTGTTATTTAGTAAGGAGTGTTTTTAGATACAAATTTTCGCTGCACCTTATTATTCCTGATTTTCGTAGCCAGCTGTTAGACTATGACATTTGTGACCCGAGTGTCCAATTTCCGGCTAATCTATTTGAAAAGTGTTATCGCAAGTCGAGGTTGTAGAGCCCTTGGCCTCGTTAATCTGGTAGTGCAATATTTGATTAACGCAAACATAAAGAATGCTTATCGCATTTTGGTCTCATTCGAAACTAAAGTGTTCTCTCGTTAACGATGATAATTATATTTACAAGAAAAATATCAGTTCTCAAAATATTGACCGAACTTGTAACGGGAAATAAAAAGGGTGATTAAACCATTAATTTTTACTTGTTGATTTTATTCTGTTCTAAGCGTCTGGGCGCTTAGCACATGCATGCTAGTACATTATAAATTATCATACAATGCCAAATATGAATTAATTAGCTTTCTATTATCTAGTCTAGTTAACCTTCGCTCCCGCATCTAGATGCAGTGATTATTTTTCGTTAACATCGGTCCGATTTGTTACAAATATAAGGATATCGTGAATAAAATGTTTCGAGATGTAATTTAATTTGTTTAAATACTTAAAGCTGATTCATATTATGATATTGTTAGATCCGCCATCGTTTAGCTCATGCGCATTCAAAATGGCGTCAATAGAGTGCTTAGATCGAGCGAAAATGGGTGTCGCATAGACCTTGCTATTTTTAAAAATTACTAGGTGAACTGTCAACAACCTAATCGGTATTATAAATTGAAAATAAAACTTTGATTGGTTACACGTCACCGTTTTCGACAGTAAAGAAGCAAAAGAGGCGGTAGATCGGATACATAGATCAGAATATGCACAGTCTGAAACGGAGTTCCTAATTTTTTAATTAACGTCCTAATTTCGTACGTAGAATGAGTTTTATGTATAAGGGTGTAACAGTCTTACGTTTATTCGTACTTTACATTCATTTAATTCTTGCTTTACGTTAATTTGCATTTGCTTATCTCTCTTCATTATTAGGGATGCTAATAGCCTGTTGGGGCCCACTAATATTTCTCTGTTGCAGCCATTTTGCTGGATGAATACTTTTTTTTTACATTATTTTTGAGACACCCTGTATAGCTCGAGCTATAAACGTAACTACAACCCCTAACGGGTTCTTACGGAGAACAATGGGATAAATACATTTGCCCTCGAGGATCCGTTACCTCGAAGTAATTAGTTCTAGGTTCCGAGTAATATAGATCCGTCACTGCTTAAATCGGGAGTTATATACATCGCGGCGCTAGTAACTCTGACACCGGCTCTGGTTGCTCTGGTTCCAAAGATGGTTTCGAACCTGAGAAACATTAAACTGCTTGCCAAGACCTTCGAAAATTCTCTACTTTATTAGCAATCGAAGCACGTATCCAAGACAAACCTTCTATATTACAGTATTTAATTACAGTTTTAGCTTCGATCGAGGCATGCGAGTCCATATGACGAAGCGTACGCAATCATCGAGGTCACGATAGCACCTCAGATAATTAAAAAGCCGCGCTATTCGACGACACGCCTTTCGCCGATTAGAGTATTGAACTCGTGCGAAGTGCAACGGCACCGTGCTATCCCTTTTTCATAAAAGTAGCGCATTACGCGCGCCAAACGTCAGTTGGCCGTAGCAGCCGATGACGCGTTCTACCTGAACGTAGTCGCGAATTGAATGTGCGAGCTGCCGGCTGTCACATGCAAGCCAGTTATCCCGTCGACGCGGTGCGTCGTTGGCGTGTGTGCGAAGTATGTTCGCTCGTTTATCCGCTGTTTGTTCGGCATTTCGGATCGAGTATTTCTGTTGTCGTCGCTGATCGGTTCGGTTCATTCGACGAAAGTTCGACCTTCGAATATGACATGCATTGGAACGCAACGCCAGTGCCGTAGCTGCGGCCGAAACAGAAGAAGAAAAGTCCGCGTAGGCGCATCGTCGTTGGGAAAGGAAGCAGCAGGAAGCAGTCGTCGCCGTAGCTTGACATAACCGTGTTGCATCGCGCAGGGACGAACGTATTTCCCGGAAACGTAACGAGACGAGAGGAATCGAGAAGCTACGATCAGGGAACATTGGGAGACATTGGGAGACATTGGGAGGAATCTCTGAGAGAGAGAAGGCATCGCACGGGGTGAGGCCTGGTCGAGGGAAGCAACGAGGTATACGAGGTTCGACGTCGAGAGGGGCGAAGTTCAATGCATCGGTGAAAATTGGGGAGCATCGTTCGCGACAAAAGAGGGTGCTTCGGTGTTGTATATGTCAGTGATCGGTGAATATAGACGATCCTTGTTCCTCGCGGAGGAAAGCGAAAGGTGGGAGAGAGATATAGAGAGACACTGTCCGTCGGCAGCGTTACCGGCGTTTCGAACCACTTTAAGGTCGTGGGCCACCCTCCCGACCGCGAGGGAAGCTAGCGCGTGAATGTGTTGGAAGCAGTGGCCCCGTGTTCGTTTTCGTCGTCGTCGTCGTCGTCGTTGTGATCGACGGGAAAACGGTCCGGCACCGTGGAAATCGTCGAGAACGTTACACCGATGGCCCTACGCGTCTCATCGATGCAACGGCGCGTTTCGTGATCGCGGCCACGACGGGAACGTCGATGATGCCGCGGATATCGTTTTCTCCGCGCGGACGGACGGCGGGCCTCGTGATCGTCCCTCGGATCGATAGGCACGTAAAAAAGATCGAACAATAATCGTCGAGCAGGAGTCCCCCACCACCCCCCGGAGGTTAGGCCTCCGAGATACAAAAGGATCCTCGCTCGAAGATGAACTCCATGATATATACCCTGTACGGGTTCGCGATATTTTTCATGGTATTCTGGTCGGTGATGTGGATCATTCACGTGCTGGCACTGATTGCTGGTCGATGGAAGCTTCACCGTAAAATCAGCCAAGTGCCGAGCTACGAGACCCCGTTGCCCGGCGTCTCGATCATCAAACCGCTGATGGGCGTCGATCCGAATCTGTTCAGCAACTTGGAGACGTTCTTCACCATGGAGTATCCTCGTTACGAGCTGCTTTTCTGCGTGGAGGACGACCTGGATCCCGTTGTGATATTGGTGCAACAACTGATGGGACGTTATCCGGAAGTGGACGCGAGGCTGTTCGTTGGCGGTCGTAACGTGGGCGTGAATCCGAAAATCAACAATATGCAGCCGGCGTACGAAGCGGCGAAACACGAGTTTGTGTTGATCAGTGACAGTGGTATCAAGATGAAGGAGGACACGCTATTGGACATGGTTAATCACATGACGGACAATGTGGCGTTGGTGCATCAGATGCCGTTCACTTCGGATCGCGAGGGTTTCGCCGCCGTTTACGAGAAAGTATTCTTCGGCACGGTCCAGTCGAGGATGTATCTCGCGGCCGATTTGCTGCGAATAAACTGTCACACAGGGATGTCGGCGCTACTGAGGAAGGCGCCCCTCGACGAAGTAGGCGGATTGAAAACGTTCGGCGTTTACCTGGCCGAAGACTTTTTCTACGCGAAGTCGTTGACCGACCGCGGTTGGCGCATCACGGTGTCCTCGCAGCCGGCGTTGCAGAACAGCGGTCACTGCGAGCTGCATTCCTTCCAGGCAAGGTTACGAAGGTGGGCGAAGCTCAGGGTGGCGATGCTGCCCACCATGATCGTGCTGGAGCCGTTGAGCGAGTGCTTAGTGTTAGGTGCCTGTGCTTCCTGGGCGGCCAGCGTACTATTCGAGTGGGACTCCCTTGTTTTCTATTTGGTACACATACTGTTGTGGTTCATGTTCGACTGGACGCTGTTGTGCGTTGTCCAGAACGGCCCGTTACCGTTCAACAAATTAGAGTTCGTTTGCGGATGGTTGCTCAGCGAGATCACCAGGCCCTATCTTTTCCTCCAGGCGGTTCTAGATCCTCTGATACAGTGGCGATCGCGCGTTTATAAGCTCAGGTGGGGCGGCGTCGCGGAAGAGGTTAAGGCGAAAGTCAAATACTAAGGGACGCGGACATACGTTCTCTTTTTCCGTCTCGCTTACCTTTTCACTTTCTTAGGTTTAATTAACACATTGTGGACCATACTTACCGACAACGCGTTGCTTGCGAATAAACGTTTAAGGGAAACGTGGCAATTCGACCGGGAACCTTATCGTCGACATCTTCGAGTCGGTGGCGTAACCAGCGATTATGCGAAAATTTATGGTCCGGGGGCCCTTTCACGGCAGCGTTACCCAAACTTGCTCAGCCACGGGACACTTACCTTCTTTGATACTGTTTAGTTATCGATATGGAAACTATTATCCTACTAATTAACTTCGTTATCGCTCTCATAGTTAGTATCAACTATTCATGGCCATAATTCCTTGTATATCGGGTTGTCCAGAAAGTTCGTGCCAATTTTTAAGAAACATTCAGACACGTTTGAATTTCGATACACAAGTCACGCTATTTTCTAATATTTACGCTATGTCACGATTACACTTAAAAAAAAAAATACTTCTGCCGGTTACAGTGTTACTTTCGTTTTGTTGTAGTAGCTACTTTCTAGGTTGTCCGGAAAGTTCGCGTTAATTTTTAAAACAAATTCAAAGGCACGTTTGAATTTTCATATATATTTATTGAATTATACATGTACCATTTGTATAGGTACCATTTTATTCCACAATTTTTTCCACCTTTTAAGGGATGTCCACGTGTTATTTGTTTTCAACCATTCCGATATATTCAGACCTGTACCGCCTACTAAAAATCGGCATGGACTTTCCAGACAACCCGATATATCCCATTAGCACTCGTACCCTCTATCGAGGAAATTTGTCTAAATTAAACGACACACTTACTGTCTCCAAATAGATACTTTGTTGTATACAGAGTGTTAAAAAAAAATCATTCAGTATTCACATGGTGTATAGGGCAGACTGTACCGAGTAAAAAAGCTTTAGTAAACATACGTCCAAAAGTGTGCCGTTTCTGTGATATAAACATTTTTGTTTGCTAGTATCACGATTAGAATCTTTATGCACTTGCAGTAAATTTGAATTTGCAAGAACCTACAAAGTGCAAACAAGATGCAAGAACATGAAAAAGATTGAAGGTAAAGTTCGTGTTGTAATATTTGCAGAATAAAGTAAATTCTTATTTAAGGTCAGTATTTGTAGGTACGTTCGCGAAGATTGTATATTGCATAAAGATCCGCAGTATAATCGCGATTTACTTACTACTGGGTTTTTCGATATTTACAGAAGATTTTCTTTCTGTACACGAAATTAAAAAAAATTGAAATTGCCGAAATTAAAAAAAATTGAAATTGCCGAAATTGTCGGCATTTGAATGGGAACATTCAGAACGCAATTTACGGAAGCAAGTAAGTCAATCGCGATACTAGCAAACAATAATGTTTATACCTCAGAAACGGTTCACCTTTGGACCTATGTTTACTAAAGCTTTTTTACTCGTTGTCAGTACAGGGTGCCTTATACACCATATAAATATTGAACGCTTTTTTTTTTGAACACCAAAAATTGATTCGGAAACACCAAGCCAATTATTTCATTTAGACATAGAGGGTATACTCGTGACTTTATATCGCATACAGGTATAAGTAATTCGTACAACCAGAGGCTTGCTTCTCGACTAATACTCGAACGCATTTTACTTTGAATTCAAAGTAAAAACACACTTGTACAATTTATAGTATCACGTAGTCGATAATCGTGCCCGTACGCTAAGTAAGGAAAGTTACACGCGTAAATACGAAAACAATAAAAAATTGCCATTCGCAGAAGCGAAGATAAAACTATTTTCTTAGACGCCGGTGCGATATATAATGTTTATACGAAGCCTGCCGAAACGAGGTGTTCCGCGATCTATTCGATTATTGGCCTGTGCTGGTAGGCGAATAACAAAAATAACGTTGAAAGTAACATTAACGCAGAGATGCCGTGCCTGTAATTACTATGCAAAAGTTACTTACGTTTTATTTCTCTAATTGGTAGTCGAGATTTTTGGCGTTCCTAGGGCCCATTGTTTGGGAAATGCTGTTTCAGGGAGAAAGTTAATCCCCTCTCGCGATTACTGTTACGAAAAAAATGCAGAAAAATCGCCAACGCCGTTCGTGAAACAACATTTAACGAATTATACGAAATCGGGTATGAAACGAAAGAGGTGTGTACAGTTAAAAAGAAAATAGAGTAATCGAAAATTAACCGATAATTATATTTATTTTTTTGTTACGAGTTTCGGGTCCCGCAGTTATGCCACTGCTTCGATATCTTACTCTGGGGAGGGGCGGGTGGGGGGGGGGAAGGAGGGGACGCTGTCACTGTTGCCATTTATCTTGTACTTTAACAATGGAATTTCAGTGTCGTTTAGGGGGGGGAAAAAAAAAGGAACTCGTCAATTAACGTAGACGGTCCACAATGCGTTAAGATAAGGGCAATGTGACCAGATATATAAAATTCCAGTGTTGGGGCAGCACGAACCGAAAACGTTACCTCCCTTTTCTTGAACGGGGTAATCCGAAAAGTTTCTTCCTTCCTTTTCGTTTCTTTCTATCGAACTCGTTCCACGAACATCCGGATGTTTCCGCTTACTAAAATTACTGCGAAGTTAGATAAGATTGTTACGAGGAACAGAGAGCAAAGAGAAAAAAATATTTATTGATATATATATATATAAGGCAAGAAGAATGATGATAAAAACGATTATTAAAACTTATCCGGGAGAACGATTAGTACGAGGCGGATATGCCGTATCTGAGCATATCGCACACAACTATGGAGAAATCTGGTCACGTTTGTTAACGCGTACATTTACTATACACATGCAACAGCGTCGATGTTCCTTTCCTTTTTTTTTTTTTTTTCAATATCCGATACATTAATCTATTACGCATACAGTACTTATTATACTTGCATTGCATTGCGACGAGGAAAAAATACACGCCGTATACGCACGACACACACACACACACACACACCGAATAGGAGGATGAATATATCGCGTACGTGTACACGTACACGCGCAAGCGTTTTACGTAAATACGATAATCGCATTTAAAGCGTAAGGATATGCATGTCGGCCATGATTTTCGATAAATTCACGTATTTCGCGAGAATGTTCGATTTTGTATCCGAACGACTAGAATCGATTCGCTGGTCAATTCCTGTGGAACTGTTTCGTAAGTTACGAATTATGCTTCGCGTATACTTCGAAATTTTCGGGTTCAATCTGCGTATTTGTATTTGAATCGTTACAAAGAAAAAAAGATTAACCAGAAATGAAATAATTTCGTACTTTACGAGAGGCTGGCAACCTCTGGAGTCGATTCTTGGGTTTGAATAAACCGATTCGTCTCGGAATCGAATATCCCCAATATTCATCGATTCGTGACAATACATTCACACTCGCGCTACATTTTTTCTGGACGGGTTTCTCTATCGCCTACGATAGGTTATGTTGTCGGGCGAAAAGATAGATAATTCTGACCTTTTTTTTTTTTTTCTTAACAATCCAGAAACGGGGCAGACGAGGTCTCTCGTCGCGAGTACACTCCCCCGCGAAATTATTGATGCGTTCTAATGAAACGATTCCCGCGAGTAAACACGGTTGCGAAGGAAACACGTATCGCGGTCGACTTGACACCTTGTTGATGTAGTGCCACATGGGCTCGGAATATTTGCACGCTTGTTAATTTTGTCGCTGCAATAGATATAACGGTATTGAATGTCGTGTTCGATGATTATCGTTCGTAATTTTTTTTTTTTTTACACCTTCCACGAGCGAAGCTTCGAGCAATTTGAATTCGTCGCGTGGCAACGGAGATTCTCGAAGCATCCTGAGTGTGAAGGTTACTTTTTCTGCGCGTAATAAAAGTAAATTTGAAGGAGAAAATGTGATCGTAGAACGTTAACGTCGAATAGCGATAGTATTCGTTGCTAAATAATGCGTTGTGCACCTAGATTGTTTCTGAAACAAAAGGATCGAAGGAAAGTGGAATTGAGGTACGCGATTGATAAATTAGTTAATTAATCGTGTACAGATGGCGCGCACATGTTCATCGTTTTAGAGTCTCACGTCCTATAGAGATACTATACAGGGTGTACCAAAAATGTTGGAAGTCCTTGATAGGGGTGGTTCAGGGGGTGATTTGAAACAACTTTTTCCTTAGCGAAAATGTTGTCCGAGGTTTCGTTAAGAAGATATTAAGCAAAAACCTCGACCAATCAGAGCGCGAGTATGCCGGTTGAGCGCAGGCTACGCGCTAGGGGGCCGCGCTCATACGCTACCGCGAGCGCTCTCCATCGGCATTCTCGCGCTCTGATTGGTCAGTGTTTTCCGTTAATATCTCCTCAACGAAACCTCTGACAACATTTACGCTAAGGAACAAGTTGTTTCAAATCACCTCCCGAATCACCTCTTTCAAGGTGTTACAACATTTCTGGGACACTCAGGTAGAGAACAGTGATGGGCAAAACCGTAGGCTGTGTGTTTGTCTTGTTTCCTCTTTCAAATATTTTCCAAAAAAGGAAACGAGACAAACATATTGGCAAACTTGAGATTTATTCGAAACCTACGGTTTTGCCCATCCCTACTAGGGGAGATAGTCTTTCAACCGTACCACAGATAAAAAGAGAAAGAAGACCGCGTTGCTCTATCTGTCTTCGTCCACCAGCGCATGCGAAACGAGTGCATGGTTTCTTCTGAATATTTCCTCACCGATTCTTTATTAAATTCAATTCCCTCAGCTTTCGTCTATTTCAATTCGTAATATACAGTACTAAATCAACAGCCAATGACAGTCCGACTCTTACGACGCATGCTTTGGTAGACGGAGATTTCCCTTCTCTTTCTAACGGTGGAACGTTTCCACTTACAGGCAGGTCTATGTCTACCCTGCTCTATCCTTAATATCTATGCTTCTACATCGTGCTACATCGTTCGAGAAGTGCCAGGAAGATAATAGTGCTTCGCTGAGATTCGCGACCGTGTTCCCACCGTGAAAAAAAAGTCTCGAGTGTATCTGGCAAGTTTTTCAAAATTTGTATTTTTCCAGCTAGGCTTTTAGGCTCCGTGGATCTAATTCAGTCGCATGAATACAGAGGGTCGCGAGTGTAAAAGTAAGGTTAGCTTCGAGTCGTTCTCAAAACCTTGCGCGCGTAACGATCAGATTTTGATGAAACTGGAATATGAGTCGGAATCGTAGCAGGGTGATGTAGGGTTCGTAATTATGGGTGTGATTTTACAAACATCGTTTTCTCTCGGTTCTTTTCTTCTTTTTTTTTTTTTTTTTTTGTCTTTGTTTATTCAGTATTATATTTATGTGTATCCGAGAACGTTCCTCCTGTCTAAATATGTACGCTGTTTATTAATCCCTAGAAGCCTTATCCACGGAAATGACGTTATCGCGGCAATTAATTAATCAATCGTTTACAGTGAGTGATTCACGCGCGAGTTATTCAATTTCTATTCCTTTAACACTGATTAGTTCGAAATTTTTCAATCCGTAACTCCCGTTGGAATTTATATATTTTGTCACGTCAGTCGAGAGGTGTAGGACGTTTAATGAAAATTTATAATCTGGCTCTCATTGGCTTCTGGGGAGGGGGGGTGGTTGTTGTTATACATTAATTAACGATCTCGAGATACGTTATAATCGATCGAAAATATTCGTCTACACAGAGATGAATATAATTCTTGTTTATTAATTAAGCAACCATTCGTGCGTTAGTTGATAAATAAAAACACAAATTTTTAAATGTGAAACGAAACATTTCGCAACGAACAAATGGAAATTGAATTGCTCGATCGAACGTGTCGCCGTGCGGTTTGGTTTTATTCGTTGTCTATCGTTCGAATGAAATTTTGCTCATCTCTGCGTCTGCCTATTTAAATAATTCATAATAAATAAATAATTGCGTCGACATAAGAGGGTATTCTACTCCGAAACACTAACGAAAAGTGTTTCCTTGTGATTTTCTTGTTCTTTCTTTTTTTTTTATTATTTAAACATTGTGATGATTAATAGCTTTCTCAAGTTTTGCATATTTATTTATACATATTCCGAGGATACGCGTACTCGTCTGCGTAAACGAATCATTAACCCATTTCGTTCCCGTTATTTATGAGATTATTAGACTAACGCTAATGTTTTTACGTAGTTCGCACGTAGTGTCGAGTGTGTTCGTTAATTTTTGTTTTTATAGCTTTTATTTTTTGTTTTTTTTTTTTTGTTTTTTAGTTTTGTTATAGTTCTAACCAGTTAACCAGAAAATAATAAAATCAAAAATTTGGGAGGAAATGGGTTGATCGATCGAAGGAATATAGCGGTCGAAATGCCTCGACGAAAAGAAACACGTGCTCTCCTGGCGTCCCTGACTCTTTCTTTTTTTTTTTAAGCTTTATTTAATCCGAAACGATAAAAATGTGACGCAGTTTCGTGTTAGGTGTAAGTGTGGTTATGGTCGGGACCATGAAGACAAATTTATTAAAAATTATTGAAACTAATCACATCTTGCGGAAAAGTAGCGATACCTTGCAGGAGAAAATGAGACATTTTTCTTAATAAAAGTAGAACAATTTTTGGTACGATGTTGATTGTGGTCCCGACCATTAAGATGCACTCACTCTATGAGCGTCTATTATACTGTGCCCAATTTCGCGAAGATTGGTCGATCGGTGAAGTTTTAGGGACGTCAGCTTGGTAAATGTAGTTTCGAGAGAGAAAAAAGGGGGCGCTAAAGTTGGATCTAACCTAACTTAACCGCGTCACCGAACGGTTTTATCCGCACAAGCAATTGTATATACTGTAATAAAGTTTTCTACGAAAATCCATGGATTAGTTTAATCGTATCACGTCCTTTACTAATTGCCAATAATTTTCTTTTCGATCTATCTGTCGTTGATACCTTATCAAAATCACACCGAAATAGGCAGCTTGTATTCTGAGATAAGGCTAATTTAAAATATCTCCGTTCGATGATGTTTCGTTCGCGTGATACAGCGAGTGCAGAAAGTGTTCGTACACCGATCAATTTCCAAAAAGAAACTACGTAAAATTGTAATTTATTCACTTATTTTTTATAAGCAGTGACATTCTACATATTCTTGGAAATCTCTAGAATAGACAGATTACAAAAAAAAAAGTCTGTCTTAGAGACTTCCGAGAATATGTAAAATATCATCGACTATAAAAAGAAAAGTTAAGAAACTACAATTTCACACAAAAGTTTTTTTGGAAAATCGATAGGTGTACGAATACGTTCTACACCCACTGTATAAAAACCGACTAACTGTCTGCGGCTAATATTACAGTTACGCTTATTCTACATATACATAGATCTATCGCTCTACCAAATTTCATTACAATCGGTGAATATCACTTCCGAGCCAATCACTCGTGGGCTTCAGTAGAGGTAAATACGGTACCACAGTTTCCCTTGTCTTTTAGACAAACCTACGACCCTCCGCCCTGTTTAGAGTATCTCCATGGAAATATTTCATCGTTGTCGCGTTCCTCTAGAGTCTCTACTTCCTCCGCTGTGTGTCGTCACAGTCGCGAATTATCGTGCGTTTCGAACAAAACCGTCCTATTCTTTGTTTTCCATCGCTGGAAGTACGAGGACGAATTATCGTGTCCTCTAACTATCGTTAATTGCACCGTGTTTTCGCTCGAGTGTTGTTCATATTTTTAACGACCTTCCTTTGTACTCCGAAGTGTGTTCCCATCGCTTTAAACGATTGCTTTACGCCGCGTGATTGGAAATCTAGCAGCGGAATAATCGTGTCGAGAGATTCGCCGACATCGCGGCGACTTTTTTTTTTTTCTCCCTGCGTTCCTCTTGCACGCAACGGCGAAATCGGTCGCGTTATCGTCGGAGGACAGAGGGAAAGATCGGAAAATAACAGCGGCGCGAAACAGGTTGACCAACTTTCGATGTCACGCGTCACGGTTTCGATTATTTACTTAGCAGTAGTCGCTGCGCGGCGATAAATTGGCGTCGTTAGGCGTAGACATTAATTCTGTGCCTTTCTGTCAGAGATGGGTAATTATCGTCGGGAAAATATTTTAAACGCTATTCGAAATAATAGATTCTTCGGAATTCGAATAAAATGGTATTTCAAATGGGATATCAAATTTCAGCGAATGAAATATTTGATTTTGATAATCTGTCGCTAAGGCGTGAAAATAAATATATATATATTTTTTTTTATATTATTTATTTATAATGGTCGCACGAACAGCAAGGTCATTAGCGACCACGGTACGACACGTAGCTACAAATTAATTACAAATTTATCGCACGTATGCAATAGTTAAATTTTGTTATATGAGTCTGCACTTTTTAAAAATGACACAATCGCGGTGATATTTGTAGGACTGTTAAGGCGGTCGAAAATAAATATTTTATTTCGATAATCTAACACGTAAAATAAAATATGTCTCGACTTCTAAATGCCGTCACTTGTGCTTCACTTTTAAACTTTTATATACTTATGCATTTTGTACATCTCTTGTATTTTGTATATTGAATTTTTGTACATTTACACTTGTCGTAACTGCATAAATATCCGCGGTCTAGTTCCGAATCGTTATTATTGTCACGAATCGACATGTAAAAACGAAAGCTTTATAAATTTTGATACTGCAACGCGCCGATTTCTTTGTTAGGTATCGCATGGAACCATTGAAAGTCTACCAGACCCTTCAATTTTTCTATTGTCGCGAACTCGCCGATAGAGTAGGTCTGCTCACGATTTCGAATACATACTCCCGAATATATTCTCTAACGGAGGCTATTTCGTCGATTGCTTTCTGCCTTCCTCTCGTCGTCAGAAAAATAAAGGTACTCCAGTGAAAATTGAAACCCGAACAGGGTCCTCGTTCTCTAGCTCCTAGAATTTCCAAATTGTCGACAACCTACTTTGCATCGTTAAAAAAAAAAAAAAAAAAAAAATAGAGAGAAAAATTCACCACCGACAATAGATGTTATGTCATTACTATGAGAGAAGGCCTAGCACGTCCTCGTTTTATTTCCAAGGTCCTGACGTTGTTATGACAGTGTTTTTAATTGCTCTCTCGAGTTGCACTAGCCAACTTAATTACACCTCATTTTTTATGCTCGCCATCAAATAATTACGTAAGATCCTCATAAGCAGACTCACTTGGCACACCACCGGTACTTCAATCTTCGGTTAGTTGGCGTTAAAGCGGATAAGGCAACGTCGATATCAGCTTTCCGTTAATAACAATCACTTGTCCGAGTAATCTGGGATCAATCGATATAATAACGTCCATTATCGTCCGATTAATTCTTTGTACGCCACCAGGCTCTCTCGACTATTTATACGATCGACTGTTTGTCTTCGAGAGAAAAGAAACAAACAAAAAAAAAAAAAATGTAGCGGCTACCGTATTTAAGTCGATCGAAACAAGTTACGTCAGTGGTTTCTTTCTTTACTTTACACGCGTTCGCGGTGCATTCGAGCTAGGAAGGCACTGGACGGTGCGTTGACACATGCACAGTGAGTCACTCGATAGGTGTACACGTGCTCGTGCATCAGATGTTACGCGTTCCACTGGTTGGTTTGTACGATCGCGTTAGAGCACTCTCGGGTTAGCGCTTCGGAGACGCGGGTCGACGAATGTCCATATTGACACGCTGACTGCCAGACGAATATTCTTGCAAGTTTCTGCTAAAATGAAATATTCTTTAAACTATCGGAGACTGCATAATCAAACATTTATCGTCGTATTTATTCTTCTAATTTCATCAAAATTCATGAATTTCGTTTACATTCATTTCTCTTGATGCTCGACATTCGGAATTAATTTCGTTAGTTCTTCGGTGGAAAGCACCGTCACAAGGACATTTTTTTGTTCCTTGGGAGACACTCTAAAAGATCCTGGACGAATTTTTCATTCCCAGGCGATGCCAAAAATGGCCATTTCTTAACACTTTATCTACCGGGATGTTCAGAAGCAGAATTTAATTAAAAAAAGAATTTACTACAGTAGCGTACGCCAATCCAGGCTGACAATAATTCCTTCATGCTGTTACTGGGTACATCGAAAGCCAAGTCTGTTACCAAACACTGAACATTGTGAGTAGACAACCATCGACACGGTAAATAAATTCGAATAACCAAGTACCGCAATTGAAAAGCCTGTAAATAGGCTCCCGGTAAATAAAGTGTTACTTTGTTTATTCGACGAAGCTGGAACCGCGTACTGGAACGTGGTTCTTTTAGTCGAATTAACATTGGAATAGACCTCTTATCGGTAATTCTTCCGGAGATAACATTTTCACTTTTAATTTTCTGTTAAGATAAAGAGAACACGGTGTCTGGTGTCGCGAGGGAAAAGTTGCAGATTCAGTAACTTCGGGCCAAGTAGTGGCGCTCGACGAAAGTGAATCTAAAGCTGTTGAACCCTGACACTTTCGTCAGTCAAGTGGACAGTTACTCGCGATATTTACATTGTTCTACGACGCAACCACTACATGTATTTTTGCTTCGATAACAAATATTAACCACGAAAATTGAACCTTGACACTTTCATCGGTCGAGTGATATTTGTGTTATTCCAAAATGCAACTGATGTTAAACATTGTTTACTTGCGATCCTGTTTTTGCCAAACGAAATCAGCAACGATATATCTGATACGGAAATTAATTGTTGCGCCTTTCTGATTACGACATAAAAATACTATGTAGTATTAATACATGTTCGTATGTTAATATTAATATATATTTGTGTTATTCCAAAATGCAACTGATGTTAAACATTGTTTACTTGCGATCCTGTTTTTGCCAAACGAAATCAGCAACAATATATCTGATACGGAAATTAATTGTTGCGCCTTTCTGATTACGACATAAAAATACTATGTAATATTAATACATGTTCGACATACATTATGTATTAGGTTGTCTGAAAAGTTTCTTTCGCTTTCTTAATAAGTAATACATGCACGATATTTTATGTTTTATGTTACATTACTGAATTGTGCACGATTCATTTTGCTCCGTTATTGTTACAACATGAATATCTATGGAATTAGATCGTCTATTTATATAAACACGACCGCATAAAATAATCGAGCGCAACTCGCGAAAGAAACTTTCGGGACAACCTAATGTATATTTTGTACGCTTTGTACGACGATGAAATATTTGGTCGAATGGAAAGGCACAGAATCAATTTCGATCCGCCTAATATAAGGATCGTTCCACAAACCTCGCGAAGCACTTCCTCGAAAGTTACGATTAAAATCTCGACGTCTGTCTAATCGGATAGACAGAAAATAAATAATTGCATCTTCTTCCCGGTATTGATCAAAATACCAACAGCTTTGAAATGAACGCAACCGCGAACATGACAAAGCGAACCGATGCAAAAGTGAAAGAAAAATGTCTTGCGAAGATGGCGGTGCACGGATCTCGCGGCAAGAATCTCGAGGAAATTGCTTTGCTACTTTCAAAGGAGTTCCACTTTGAGATACCGAGTCGTTCCTAAATGTGATTAAAATTTACCGGATGATTCTTCATCGCGTTTGTGAAATTGAAACGCGCCCCAGAAAATATCAGCGCATCTTAAATACTTTCTCGTTATTCATAAAAATCGGTAATTCTTTGTTCGTTGTCGAAAATGTCCCGTAATTTTGTCAGACAGTATTTCGTTGTTTCTAGAAATTTCGCTGAAGCTCTGTGTAATCATCTAGTAACGCGATCTCTTATTTATATTTCCTTGTCTAGCGCACTCTGCATCGTGTTCTCGGCATTCCGGACCTCTACGTGTCGTTATCGCATGATTTTCTCCGCCTTTACCTCTATCTCGCCTAACCTATAACCTACAAGTAACTTTATTTTTCACCTCTTCTCCTTGCTCTAGATTTCCTCTTCCACTACAATTATTACATTATTTAGTTTCATCATTCCTGCCGCTGTATTTCAGCCTCTCTCTCTCTCTCTCTCTCTCTCTCTCTCTCTCTCTCTCTCTCTC
>NC_071981.1:23432084-23448683 GCF_026283585.1 Hylaeus volcanicus
CTCTCTCTCTCTCTCTCTCTCTCTCTCTCTCTCTCTCTCTCTCTCTCTCTCTCTCTCTCTCTCTCTCTCCCCTCCCTCTCTCTCTCTCAAGTAATTCGTAATGATTTCAACGCTGATAACGTTAAAAGAAATCGAATGACGCGACTATTATTTACCTATTACTTATCGATTAGTCTTCAGCCGTATCATCCGATAACATCATGATTCATAATGTCAAGTGTTTTCGAGCTTAGATAGCGAATCTATCAATTTTTGAAATCGTATTCCAAGTTCATAGTTTCATTGAAAGTTCCTGTATGTTGTCTTCATCGCAGACATCTTCTATGTGTTATATTAAATATTAGGTCGTCCCATAAGTTCGTGCCGAAGACTGTGTCGAAATTGAATAAAAAACCACAGAAATTTTCTAGTAACGGCAGTAATGACTATGTGAGAGAGGTGAGAAACTATCGTGAAACGAGACAGATTATCTTTTCTCGCGATACTTGAGAGTATGTTTCACATATTAATTTGAGAAACAGAAGTATAAATGGCACGAACTTTTAGGACGACCTGGTATAATTCGAGAAGGTAGGAAAAATAAAAATATGTTTCTTCGCTTTTGCAGTTGCATCAACGGTAAATATTGTTAGAATTGCCGGATCTTCTTTTCTTCGTTTCTCTCTACTCTATTCATCGTCTCCAGTTTCTGTTGTAGCATTGTTCAGCAATCGATGGGAACAATCTCGTTACGGAATTCCACTTGTCCGTTGCTAATTTTTACTCCTTTAGACCCGAACCTTGTTAATCCGAAGTAATTGGGGAGAGAGATAAGCCGATTTAAGCGATCATCCGAATTAGCGAATTAGAAGGTAGCTATTAAAGAGGCAAGGGGATTTATAGTACCTATAAATGAAAATTGGAGTGGCCACGTAACCGAATATCTATACACTGTTGTAAAGACAATTGAATGAATGAATCATACATAGAATCACAGAATTAATTTCTACCCCTAATATGAACAACTTTGGAAACAAAACAATGGTTTCTCTTCTAGTTAACACGTCGATCGCCATGTCACCCATATATGGGTGACAGTGTTTTTTACTCAAGAACTAAAAAGATTAATTCTGAAAGACATCACAGGAGATGAATCTAAATGAAATTCATGAATTTTTACGTGGTTACAAAACTAAATACCGCGATAAATGTTTCATTTCGTTAGACTCCGATAGTCTAAATAATATTTAATCTTAGCAGAAATTTTCAAGAATATTCGTTTGGCAGGCAACGTGTTAAAGGAAAAAGTTTAGATATTATCCGAATAACCTAATTCGATAGAGTGAATTTTTATTCGCCCTCTATTATTCCAGTAAAATTCTGACCATCCTGGTTAACTTATTTATTAAATCAATCTGGCCTTCGTTCTTGACCCGCTGTCTAGCCAGGCCAGAGTAATGGAGTCTCTTCTTCGCTTTATTTGCGGCCAGTTCGCTTACATTCTTCATTGCGACAAGTAGTACGGACCATAAACGTAACGATTTATTCTACGATGACTTTCGCACATCGAGTTGCAGCCTGACATTCAACACAATCGCATCGAGCGACAAGTTGTACGTAAACTTTATAATTAACGTACAAAGAAGTCGCGCTAGAATAAACCTCTATTCGAATAACGCCGCGAATAATATTGGGTGTAGAAATTAATTCTGCGCCTTTTTTAAGTAAGTTTACAAGACGGCACGTACGTAGAACCAAATGTTGAAACAATCTGTACTTTTAGGAATGTTTGTACTTTAATGTAACAAAATGGCGAGCAAATATTTCTGTTTAGAGTTACAAATAATCGAATGCGAAGGCAGAGAATGGATATCTACGCCTAATAATCGTCAAGTAGCATCCTCATAAATTGGCTTGTACACAGTTACTGCCTCGATGAATGGTTTCACTGTTCCACTGTTTAACGACGTCTGTTGTCCAACGATCGCATTCGTTCGAAACGCGAAAACGACAAACGGGACCATAAAAGACAATTATTCGTCGAGATTTCAACTCGAGCGAGCATCCTTCCGGTGTGACTCGCAATTTTTTTACTTTCCAATCTGTTGAGTAGGATTCATGGGGGAGGAAAATACATCGAACGTGTCCCATTGCTTTTCGAAAGTCCATGCGTAGCGTATGTACGGTCTCTAAAAGAAATCTACGCCAGTGCTGGGTAAAATACGTATTTTAAATAGTAAATAGTAAATAAATATTTTATTTCGGATCATGCATGTAGTTTTAAAAATAAAATATTTCATCTGTTATACGAAATGTTCAAGATGATATTTCGAATAATATTTCATTTGAAAAACATTGAAAATATTTTATTTATTTAATTTGGACGAAGATGGGCAAAATCGTAATCGCAAATACGAATACGATTGTAATCGAATGTTTTCGAGTTGTGATTACGATTACGACCGTATTCTTAGAGGTTTTCAGCCATAGAAATTGTTTACCTCAAAACCGGCATCAGATTCGTGTTCCTTCACATTAAAAAATTTAGAGAACCATGCTTTCGTCAAAATAAAATTTTTTTTAAAAGTAACCCCATCTAGGCTGCTCTGCTCTATGGGCACGAATTTCAATTGAAAAATTTTCATTTTTGATTTCGACGAATGTATGGTTTTCTAAGTTGTTTTAACGCGAGGAACACGAATCTGAAGTCGATTGTGAGGTAAAAAATTTCTATGGCTGAAAACCTCTAAGAATACGGTCGTAATCGTATTCGTAATCACAACTCGGAAAGATGCGATTACAATCGTAATCTTAATCACAACTCGAAAGCATTCGATTACAATCGTAATCTTAATCACAACTCGAAAGCATTCGATTACAATCGTAATCTTAATCACAACTCGAAAGCATTCGATTACAATCGTAATCGTATTTGCGATTACGATTTTGCCCATCACTGTTCGAAACCTAGGCTTTTGGCCATACTGTAAATGTTTCTGAACGAAATTCGCAAGTAATCCATCTGCGCATGCCCATAGATGGGGCCCTTGCACGGCTCCTTCTCCTTCCACGCGTCTTAGGTGAGAGAGAGAGAACAACTTTAGTATAATGCGGGGCGTAGATTATTATCGGACCTGATCTGCGCCGACGCAGAACGCGTGTCGTAACGATTACGGAGTCGGGTTAGCTCTTGGGCACGCGTGTAATGTTGCACGGGCATGTCGTAATTAATTCCATTAATTATTAGTAATAATTTATTACGCGATAGATTAGTGCTCTCGAAATCAAGATTCCTTTGGTGTTTTACCATGTCTGTCTGTGATAACCACGCGTGACATCATACATCGTGCGAAAAATCAGGCAATTTTTATCCGGATAAAACTGTCATGGCCGGTCAAACGAAACCGCCACAGGTACCCACGAGCGCTGCTTGGCTATCCTTGTCTGTGTTTCAATTTTCATGGCGTAGAACAAGGATAGTACCGGCCGACGTGAGTTTTATGTAATTATCTGGTTAAAATTGTGCCTGATTTTGGTCATGCGGTTGCGTCTGTGACAATCTGTGATCTTTCTTACAACGGAGATGTTGGTTTGACACGTGTCTTCAGTGTGTGGCGAGAAACACGAGGGGCCTCACGATATATGTAGACTGGTAGAATTGAATTAATGTGTCATCTCTTTTTAGAAGTGTAATATTTACTATCGAGATAAACATAATATACAGGCTGTCACAAAAATGTTGTAACAGCTTGAAAGGGGTGGTTCAGGAGGCGATTTGAAACAACTTTTTCCTTAGCGAAAATGTTGTCCGAGGTTTCGTTAAGAAGATATTAAGCGAAAACCTCGACCAATCAGAGCGCGAGGATGCCGGTTGAGCGTAGGCTACGCGCTAGGGGGCCGCGCTCATACGCTACCGCGAGCGCTCTCCATCGGCATTCTCGCGCTCTGATTGGTCAGTGTTTTCCGTTAATGTCTCCTCAACGAAACCTCTGACAACATTTACGCTAAGGAAAAAGTTGTTTCAAATCACCTCCCGAACCACCTCTTTCAAGGTCTTGCAAGGTATTATTTGGTTATTTTCTAGCTCCAGGGAGCAAACCTCGGTAGTCAAACGATATTATAGAGAATCGATTTACAGTGACATTAGTTTGTTATTCAAAAGTACATACGAAATGCCGTTAAGTGTGTACTGGAATCTTGGAAGAAGTTTTCGTCTTCAATTAAAAGTTTTCTCCCATACGTTATTCAACGTATTATTCTGCTTTAGACGAGGATGTACGAAGGTCTATGTCAGGTTCGATGATAAATTCACAATAATAACACCCATTCGATAAAAGCGACATGACTCACGCGAGAACCGTCTCGACGACAGACAGATAAAACGTAGATTCTTCCTAATTGTAACTCTACATCGCTTCCACTGTTGTTAAATATTAATGAATCAACGACAGTTGACGCGTTACGTTCTTCGAATCAGTTCTGATTTTTTTTTTTTTTTGTTCGCTTATACACACCGTGTTCGATACTTGGAATCGCCGAAGAAAAAAGTTCTCATAAACACGAGTTTCATTCGACCTTGTTTACGAGATCCGCAGAGTTTCGTGTTGTCATATTTCTTCCAACGAGCTGAAAATGTTCGGAAATCGGTATAGTCTTCGCTACTTTTCTCAAACGTCATCTATCTTCGGGATTCGAAAACTTTACCAAAGTCGACAAGTAGAATTCGATTCCTATGTGTTAACGATCGAAACCCCTTTAAGCACTCGTTGGACTGTAAGACCGAACTGACTTTGGAACTTGAATAAACCGGTTTTTAAAGACGCCGCAAGGCCGTAAGGTAGCGGTGCCTGTGAGGATTTCGACAGCCACCCCTAAAAGTAACGATACCTTTCATCTAATTCAATTTTTCCTCGAAATATTCGAAAATTTGTTTACGACACGGAACGCAAAACGAAGGGCGTCGTGCGTCGGTAAATAGATTAAGTTTACGCTCGCAAGAGAATCCCAAAGAACGTCCCTGTTGGAAATACTAATCGAGAGTTGCAGGTTTGTTTACTTGGAACGGCAGCGTTCCTTCTGTGCCGTCCCTGGAGGACATCGTCCGTGATTGGTCGTGATGCAACAGTGGCACGAGTCGCAAAGACTTGGTCGATAATTTTACTATTGCGATTCACTTAGTTGGCTGACTCATTCCGGTTAATACACTTGCCATTTACACCGAGACATTAATCCTTGTAACGGACGTATAAGTACACTGAAATTCTATTTTCGTTGTTTGTTTTTCTGTCTGTTTCTAATCAAGTCTCCTCAAACACTCGTTATTTGACAGCGATACGCTCGTTTACGCAAGAACAATTATCGCGTGGGAAACCCGTTTATTATGTGGCTATCGTGTGCCGTACGGCCGGGCGAAAGGACACGTGTTATTAAAAAACAAAGCAGTTCGCAATGGAAGCACAATAACGAGGGTAATATCGCTCTAGTCGAAAGCGATAATACCGAGCTCGACGATTACGTACGGTTATTTTCGTTCATTTATTTCTCCGTCGCCACTTTCGTACCTATTTTCAGCGGGAAGCCTCCGTATCGTTAATTCGGTTTGTAAATCGGTGACTAGCTTCAACGCGGAGAAAGCCGCGAAATCGATCAATTTTTTATCGCGATCTGACTCGTCGCGTCTGCGTACAATTTAAAGGTAACTGCGAGATGACGTAAATAAAAGCAAGTATAAATCACCGAGTATGAAACGCAAATGTTTTTTATTCGAAAAGCTCTGCTCGCATCGATTCGGCTGGCAAAGAAGTGACTAGTAGCGAAGAAGTTTGTATATTTTTTGTTGTATCTCGATGAAAGTATATGCAAAATATATTGGCGAGATTTTCCTGATAATCGGGGTAACGAAACTCTGAATTTTAAGAAGCGATTAAACGAAATTAGAATTCGAATTAAACGAGACCGCGAGTAACAAAGAGCTGCCGTCCCTATGTTCGTCCCTGACGTCTGGTTCGTTATCGCGATGCGATGTAAAGCGTCGTTAATCATCTCGAGAATGTGTCGTCCAGAAATTGGAACGACAGTCGTCTGAACTCCTCGACGTCGCGACCCTTTTTTTTTCTCCGCCGACCACTTCTGCAATGATCTCCGCGCTACGAAATTCTTTTAAAGCCGGAAATATCTGACTTTTATATTTTTCAATTCGCGATGCAGCTACTCAGCTTCGTACGTGTTGTTCGTAAATAAAGTACGCGGCTTGTTAGGCCACGTTGCGCCGCGGCTATATCGTTATCGTTTCGAGAATCAAAGTAATTAAATATTGAACCGAGATGTATGGAAGACATAGGAAACGATGCCACGAGACTCGGACCTAACCTCTACACTTTGCCAAGGCCTAACCTTCGTAACCAGCCGAGGTCAAATTCACACAACTTAATCTAGACCCACATACGTACGCGCGCGCATAGACGAACTATACGGCGTCGAAATGAGAGAACACTTTACTCTGGTTCCGAATCTGTTATTTGTTTTTCTTTTTTCCCATAAATAGCAGCGCAATCGCGACACCGACTTCTTTATGTTGCTCACTTAGACGAGGTTGAATATCGGGGAAAAACCGACATCAATTTTTGATCGGGCCGTATAAACAACAACAAAATATTGAATTAATAGACGATCAATTAAATAGGCACGCGACTCATATCGCAGACAGTACGTTTATTTTTCAACAGGATACCGTGTTAAAGGCTATTTCGGTTCCAAAAAAAGAACCGTCGATCGAATTTATTATCATTGAAAATAAATGGGTAGAACTTTCGAGAAATATTTATGAATATTTCTCTTCGTCTACTCGGTACGAACTGTAGAAATCCACGGTAGCCCTGAGAGCCCGCTAACGAAACCGATCGTTCTGAATTGTTTCTAGTTTCGCTTTTATTAACCGACTTCGAAAATGAGGAGGTTACTCGCTTCGACATGTATACAGGGTGTCCCAAAAGTCGGGGAGGAGCCGGAAATGGGGGTAGCTGAGACGATTCCGAACAACAATTTCCTTTGCAAAAATGTCGGATGGGGCTTCGTTAAGGAGATATTAAGAGAAAACCCCGACCAATCAGAGCGCGCAGTAGACCGTTGGAGCGGTCGCGGTAGCGAAGGCTACGCGCTAGGCGGCAGCGTCAATGTCCTTCGATGCACGTCGAGTCACTTGTTCGCGTACAAGCGCGGCCGCCAGCGCGTAGCCATCGCTATCGCGGCCGCTCCATCGGTATCCGCGCGCTCTGATTGGTCAGTATTTGTCCGTTAATATCTCCTCAACGAAGCCTCGGACAACAATTTCGCTAAGGAAAAAGTTGTTTCAAATCACCCCCTGAACCACCCTTTTCAAGGACCTCCAACATTTTTGTGACACCCTGTTTTTTTTTGATACGCCATCAACGAAATAAAATATTTGTAACAGCGAACGCGTTGACACGTCGACTGCCACACTAATACTCTTAAAAATTTCTACTGCGATTAAATTTTATTTACTGACTATTGAAGACTACATAATCAAACATTTATTGCGGTACTTATTCTTGTAAGTTCACCGAAATTCAAATATTTCATACAAATTCCTTTTCTCTGATATTTGATATACAACTTTCAAAATTAATTTTTGTATTTCTTCAGTAAAAAGCACCGTCGCCCGTATATGGGTGACATGGCGGTCAACGTGTCAACCATCGACACGATTCGTACTAACTCGAAACGCAACGTTAAGTAACTCGCGGACGGACGAAATTGATTCGAACAATAGACAATAGAAATTCTTTTTGTAAAAGTCTGTTCTTTGACTCGACAATCGACAGATGAAGAGTTACGGTAGCTTGTATTAGCCATTTGTTCAAAAATTTTTCTCTGCGCGAGAATTTCGCCTATTTCCGACAGGCATTTAGCCAACGGCTATAGCATGATTTCTAATTAATCTTCGCGTTCGTTCCGAATTCGCGCGGACAGGTATCAGAGTCCCGCGAGAACCGAGCCGAATCAGGTCAAGGTACCCGTTTCCCTAATATTTTAACGTCCATCCCCCGAAAATCCAATACCGGCGAAGAAAACAGACAGGAATAGCACGTACGGAAAGCAATTCTTCGCATTGATCCGCGAACACGTGCCAGAACGGGGAACGCCATCGATTCGCGAGCGACAGAGATAATCGGGTTGATTTCTGGTCCGTCAGGATCAAAGTGGTTCGCGTGACGCGCGGATTTCGTGGCGCGACGATCGCCCGATACAATTTCCAATTAATTCCACGATTTGGCAAACGTTTTCGCTCGATTCCGGGGCTTCCTCCTAGTGCTCGCTTCTGATCGCTCGGCGACCTCTCGATCCGATCCTATTACCGTCATGGTCGGTAAGCCGCGTTAAGAGGATTTCAAATCGTGTTACCACGCGTGTGGGCGTCCGGTCTCGTTAACCCCTTAACTGCCGCAAAAAAACAAAAAAAAATAAATAAAGTACATATCCACGGTACATTAAAAGTTTCAACGAACGAACGTGACCAGATTTCGAAGACCAATGGGGAGGGTAGAACGAAGTAAAACGAACCCAGCTGAAAATATCTGATCGCATTACGAAAGGAACGATTTCTATTTTTCGTTCTTCGTTTTGTACGACGAATCGATTTCTTTTTTTCTTTTCTTTTTACATCGGTTCCGACGGAACAGTAATTCAGCACGTCACACCTTGTGACGCGACACGAATAAATACTGTTGCGAGGGGATGTACTTTACAAAAGGTGGTTTCGTTGGAAACTGCAGACGGGGGAGCGTTCCGCCGTTACGTTGATTAACACTTTCGCTGCGATATACGAGTCACTGGTGGCTCGTACGTTAGTCTTACTGCAATTTTTCACTTTTAATGGTAATTCGCGCTCCACTCGGGCCGCTGCGTGATTTATTGCTTAAGATAGTCTCAAATATCGCGGCTACTACCGCAGGATCGACTGCGAATTTCTTATTGCGAGCTCGGGGCGGACACGTTGCGATACGTCCGTCGAACGATCGAGAAGAAAGAATATACATACACTGTATACGCTACAGAGATATCGTGAATAGAGTATGGGAGCCCAGACTTGGCTAAAAGGAGAAAGAAACCCGGGGTACCCTATCTGTTTCTGTCTATGGCGCGTGCTTCCGCTCTCGCTTTCTTTTAACAGCTGTGTACGTTTTGTGCATCGGTGATACACAGGTACTAACTTAACGATCGTCCGACTGTTACGGTGCATGCGTTAGTACAGATAAATAGGGTACCCTTCCTTTTCTAACGGTGGGACATCTTCACCACAGATACATGTACTAACGCTCGTTGAAAAACCTCTCATAAGCTGGCAGGACCAAATCAGAATCGTATCGGACTTAGTGGAATATTTAGTACTTATTTTCTACTAATTTGTACCACCGACAATAATTTTCTACCTCGTGCCGTTTTCGACAAAATCGTGGCGCTGCTGCCTTAATATTAATATTACGATTTTCTTGGAAACGGTAACAGGCACAAAATTTGTTCTGGCGGTACAAATTAGTACAAACTCAGTACCGAGTGTACCCGCTTTGATTTTTTCATTTATATTAATTTTCAACATTTTCCGCCACTAACTTAATATCAAGCTTGCAGCGCCATGATTTTTTCAAATACGGTACCAGGTACAAAATTTCTTTCGATGGTACGAATTAGTACAGATTCGGTACTAAATGTATTCGCTTTAATTTTTTTATTTTCATTAATTTCGACGTGTGGTCCTGCTAGCTTAATATCAAGCTAGCAGCGCGACGATGTTTTTCGAAAACGGCACGAGGTAGAAAATTATTGTCGGTGGTACAAATTAGTACAAAATAAGTACTAAATATTCCACCAAGTCCGATACGATTCTGCTGATTCGGTCCTGCCAGCTTAAGAGACGTCGTTGAAAAAGTATGTCCCATAAGCCAGTGAATATTTTCGCGCGTGCATCGAATAGATTCTCTTCGCCTGCGCGAAAAGTATCCTAACCTTCCATACTTTATTCGGTTTTTCATTCTTTCCGACATTTATTTACAAAAACAAAAACTATATTAGTATAGTCATCGATGGTTAAGTCACAGGTATCTGTATGGTATAGATAACCGCGTGCCAAACACACATACATTTTAGTATGACAACGATACTCATACTCGAAATAAGGTTCCGTATAGTACAGATGTCGCGAGCCTGTGTCTCCTCTGCTCCATCAACGATATCTCAACAAAAAGCCAACCGTGACCGTTAAAGTCCGTCTCCAGGTGACGCAAAGTCCCGACATTTGTCGTTCGCGAATACTCAAACGTGACATTCCAACCACAGATGCCCGTGACGAGCATTTTTCATCGTTTGCTATTCGAATTTCGATCCATTACTCGCCTACGGTCGCATCGCAGTCGCTGACTTCGCTTGAAAACACACCTCTAGGACCGGCTCAGGGGAATGTCGCACGTAGGTCCATGCGCGAGCGTGTTTGGACCGCGAATCGACTAGAAATGTGAACAACAGAAAAAGAAACGCTCGCGGACGTTTTATACGACGAAAATCCGCGCGGATCGAGGAGAGAAAGAGAACGGATAAAAGCGATGAAAAAGGTTGTAAAAAAATGTTTGCGTCGCTAGTAAAAAGAAACACTTGTTACTTAATCCGTAGATACTACGTTCCTCCGAATCAACGATCACGAATCTGTTCTGTTAATCGGTGTATAACCGTCGATCTCATCCTGTCCGAGAAACTATCCACGAACGTTCCTCTTAAGCTAAAACGACAGGAGCCTCGGAGATGGCCAAAATTTCATTCGAACAAATCGATTTACCAAGCGCTATTTATCGCGAAACTTTTCAAGAAAAACGTTATTTAACACGTTGATTGCCAGACCAATACTTGCGAAACACACGAGCCTAACGCTTCGTTTTTATACGATCGAAACTTATTTGTATCGAATTCAAATCTGTATTTAATTTCGCGACCTCGCCAAATTCACAACTTCTATGGAGATCTACTTTCTCGAACTTCTCATTTTCAGAATTAATTTATTCAGTTCTTTAGTGAAACACTCTGTCGCCCATATATGGGTGACGTGGCGTTCAACGTGTTAACCTTGTCTTTTAACACTTTTCGAGGCTTTTGTTTAGATGAAAGATTTTGCCAATCTCTACTCCGCTCTTAGTTTCCAAACCCGAGCCTCGCGATGTCGATTTCAACCCCCGTCCCAGAGATGGCCAAAATTTCATTCGAACAAATCGATTTACTAAGCGCTATTTATCGCGAAACTTTCCAAGAAAACGTTATTCAACCTTGTCTTTTAACACTTTTCGAGGCGTTTGTTTAGATGAAAGATTTTGCCCGTCTCTACTCCGCTCTTAATTTCCAAACGAGTTCTAACGTAGCGCTGTTGTATATGTATACTACATAGATAAAAGCATCGCATCGCTGTAGCATCGCATCGCTGTAGCATTGCATCGATTCGATATTAATTCCTTGATTTCTTTACTGCCAAACGAAAGAAGGTTGAAACGCCATGATCGAACGTCGTACACACCGTCGTGGAAATCGATAGCATGTAATATTCGATAGCAATATATGTGTACGTGTATGTGTATCTACCGTTCGCTGGTGGAGCCTGAACGTGAATATATAAGCGAGACATGTGCGGGGGCGAGTGATGCGCGTAAGCGGAACGCGTGTATGCGCGTGGATGCATTGGCGCGATGTTTATTCGGCGTGTGCACGGGATACGTGTGTGATTTAGGCATTAGCGAATTCTTTTAAACTGGCTGTTATCGAAGATCGAAGTTTTTTTTCGGTGTCCTTTGGAAACATCTCGCCGCGATACGACGGACAATCTGTTTCGATTTAAGATCGCGGTTTACTTTTTTCTTCTTCTTAAGCAATATTTACGACACCTCTGTACATATGCGTCTGTATATTTGTCAATTGCGCGGGTTCTTTTTCGAGCGTCGATTTTTCTCGATGACAATTTGTTCTTCGAATACGTTCAATCCGTTCGAATCGTATATTTTCCGAGCGTACGAACGTTTCGAGAAATTGAAAATTTATTTTCAAGAATCTCGGAGCGGCTGGTCGAACATACGTTGCGAACGTGCCGCATAGCCTAATCGGAACCGAAACAGCGTTCGATGAAAATCGAATGACCGTAGTATTTTTTGGATACGATTGAATAAAAATTACCTCCCTCCCCCTCTCCTCCGCCCCAGCGCGCCACTATCGCACATTCGAATCGCACTTCGGCAGAGGGAAAAACGGTGCGGTAACGATGGCGAGAGGTTTCGACAAATTTTCCCAATCTTTTTCTAAGACATTCGACACCCTGCCGATAATAGCAGGAAGTTTCTTTAGCGTCGATCGCGAAGCGATGGTACTAAATGAAAAATGGACGCCAACGTCAAAACCGCAAGAAAAGAAAAATAGAAACGAGAAGAACGTCGAATCCCTCGCCGTTATTTCTTGTGTCACGCGAATACATTGCCAATTACGTAGTTTAATAATTAATTTAATCCAGATGCGTATTAGGCGAGTTCCGAGGTCGTTCGATTATTTTGCAGTGTTTCTCGGTCATTGTGAAATAAAATTACGCTAGACTCCGCCCGTGTTCAAAACGTGATATATACACCATCAAAGCAACAATAACGATACGTTCGACAAGATTACGTTCAACTGTACATGTTTATTAAAGTACCTGAATGGAAAACCACTACACACCTTGTGTTTTTTCTTCGGCGCCCGAGACCAGATCGTTCTCACAACAGCATGTAAACGATACCATCGCCGTCTACTTGAGACTCTCCACGGTTTTTTTTTCTTTCTTTCTTTCTTTCTTTCTTTCTTTCTTTCTTTCTTTTTTTTGTTTGTTCCCGCCATACGCGTCCGCGTGCGTGCACGCGAGACTGTTTTACCGTCGTCACTTTCCTCTCCCAGCGTTTCCATCCGCGAATGTACTTTCGTCCGTACCCGCCGGCAACTTGTTTCTTTCTTGTCTTTCGCTTTTTGCGTTGCTTCTCCATCTTTCACGTATCGGGGCACGTCGTTGCGCGAACTAATTCCGGTACGGTAGAGTCTCGTTTATCCGCGCCTCGTTCGTACACCAATCTATTTCTACAAAAAAAACTATGTAAAATTGCGATTTATTAACTTGTTTTTGATAAACAACGACATTCCACATATTTCACGGAAATCTCTAGAATAGATGGGTTACAAAAGAAAATAGCTATTTATATAAGTTGCGAAATTAACAAGCAGAAAACAATTAATCGATAGAAATATCGAAGCAGTAAGTATTCGCGCGACTGCTTAACTTGTCAAAACTTCGTTAAAATAAAAGAAATTTACATTAATTTATAAGTATATGATACTTCCTTCGTGGGTGTTTTTTTTCGATTTTATAGATTATTGCAACTCTTCTAAGCATCGAGTTACCTAAATTATTAGTTATTCGAAATGGGATCCACGTCCATTCCTCTATTACAGATTTCTTTAAACATACTCTACTGGAAATTTGATGTTTTCTAATTCGTACGGGGCGATAAATTAACGCGTTTACGTTACAAATTCTACTATTCGCATTTATAGAAAATTTGAACGTGCAAGAAACTACAAAATGTAAACAATATGCAAGAATATAAAAAGAATATGTAAAGTTCATGTTACAATATTCGCAGAATAAAATAAATTCCTATTTAGATTCAATTTTTCTAGGCACGTTCGCGAACATTTTATTTTCCATAATGATCCGCAGTCCAGTCATAAGAATCGTTCAAAGACTTGTTGCTTCTATACTTTTACCCACTTTTCGCACTGTTTTTGGTTAATTTCACAAATTATATAAACTAGTAATTGTTGTTCGAACTATATTCTAGAGATATCCGAGAATATGTAAAACTATCATTGATTACAAAAAGAAAAGTTAAGAAACTACAATTTCGCACGAAGGTTTTTTGGGAAATTGATCGGTGCACGAATAGATTCTACACTCGCTATACTAATCCGTAGCTAAGCTTAGTACCTTCCAGGCCTCCGAAGATCGGAATCTAATCACCTGAAATCTGTGATGTCAGATTCGAATCGCTTCGAACACCGTTCAAATCCAGACGGTCTTAAAAGATTCGATTGATCTCGAAAGTCTCGAGAGCACTCGGACTCTCGGTGCCTCTTGAAATCTAAAAAAATTGACCTTGCGAGGCTCGAACAGTCTCGAATTCCTCATTTGTTTTCCAACTTCGAGCGTGTCGCAACATTTTGCATAATTGTCAAAATTCATTTACAGATCGAGTTACTCGTTTACACGAAATCCGTAAAGAATTTATACGAACGCGATGGATAAATCTGAACAGTTTCGCCAGCTTTCGCGTTTCGTATTTATTTAAAGTGTCAATGATACATTCGATGCCTTATCACGTTACTTAGTGTTGCTAAATTAATATGAACATACGAATTACAATTTATCACGCGTTCGTTCTCTTTATCTTTTCTTCTCTAAAATCTAATTACAAGTCTATCTTTCTATTTCCGTAAATCTTCGCATCGTTTTTCACATCACGACATATTTTCTTATTGCACACTCAGCGTCACTGTTTAATAAAATCGCGTCTAATGTCTTTCTTTTTCAATTGCCCACTTCTTTTCCCTTACTTATTAATTTTTCTTAATTCAGCAGCTTTCTTCGTACCCGTTCAAAATACTCATCGTTTCTCTCGCGACGAGGACACATCGAGGCTTTCAGGAATCGAATTTCGCAGTCTCGAGTTCCGAATGCTCGCGAAACCCGAATTTGAATGTCCGTGCGGTCACTGTGCGCAATTCGCTTTTTTTTTTTTTTTTTTTTTACGGAAGGTTAGACGTCTACGGCGCACTGCGGACTAAATAGAGCGTCAATGGGAAAGTGTCTCGGTTTTTGTTTATTTTCTTGACGGATGTCCTGGATACGCGAATAGCGATTCAACCGCGATACGCATTGATCGACGGACTACGCAAGCGAATGCATTACACGGTTATATTTGCTTGTTTGACATCGATCTTATCGTCATTGCGACGATCAATGAAACGTTCGATGAAGATTTCGATAACAACCGAGATCTTATCGGCGCAACACGAATGAACGAAATTGTTCCACGCTCGAAACGGTCGATTTGCGAGCGATCGGCTTCGGACGAACGCCTCGCGAGGGCTTTTTTAATTTACGACGCGTCCGTACTTCCGCCTTTTTATTGTTCTCTTTGTTCTTTCTGCGCGCGAGGTCGCACGGAGCTATTTAAGTATTTCGAGTATGTCGTACGACCCGTGGCCACCGGCTCCATTCATTTCGACAAATTACTTACGTAATTCGCGCAAAATTCGTGGTGCGCTCGATCTTCTCAAGGTCGGCAGGCGATATTTAAAGAAAACGTTCGCGATGCTTGTACGTACCTTCGAACGCGCCTTCGAGGAACGTTCAGAAGCTCCTTTTCGGCGCTCTCGAGGAAATCACGAGCAAGGTCATCGAAAATCGAACGAACGAAACGAAGGGTATCGATAATCCAACAGTACCGGGCAAAATCAGATTTGGGCGAAACCCTAGGCTTGGAAAAAAATCTGAAGTTCGCGGATATGTTTGTTTCGTTTCTTCTTTCGAACATTTTCCAAGGAAGGAAACGAGACAAACAAATCGACGAACTTCGAAGCCTAGGGCTTTGTCCATCACTGGTCGAAATTACCGTCGATGAATAATAGACGACGAAGTCTGTGTCGTTCGTTTCCATGGTACCCAGAATCGCCTTCCACGAGGACAGGGAATACTGCTACCCGAGGCTTACCACGTTTCCGCGGCCAGAAACAGGAAAATGTATAGCAACTGCACGCGCAAAGCGACGGAATACGTCCTGGAAATACGAGATAAGTTTCGCCACGTTTTTCTGGATTCCACGGCAGTGAGCTCGCACAACCAGGTAGCGACAACGATGGTCGTTCGAATCTGGGTTCTTGCGAGAGATTCGATACTTCGAAGATCGTGAATTTGAGATACAACAGAGAAACGATATAAACCACTGTAAGGTTTTATTATAAATAAGAAGATACACTTTAATTGTCCTCCTTCTGGACACTAGAGCGTCCGTACGCAAACTCGGTATATTTCTCTTAATCTCGAGTTATAAGAATTCTGTTCGTACTATCGTGATTAGCTATTAGCGTCTATTGGACAGGAAGTACATTCCAACTGGCACGGATGCGTCGAGTCAACAGGATCAACCGGGTTTTCCTCGTATCTCGTGCGCTGCTGACTCACGTCTGACGTCAAGACGAAACGTAGCAGGGATGTTTGTGCATCCTTCGGAGACGATCCATCGTAAGAGAAATCTGGATCGGAACCACTTACAGTGGGCGTAGAATCTATTCGTGCACCGATCAATTTCCCAAAAAACCTTCGTGCGAAATTGTACTTTCTTAACTTTTCCTTTTGTAATCAATGATATTTTACGTATTCTCGGATATCTCTAGAATATAGTTCGAACAACAATTACTAGTTTATATAGGGTGTCCCAAAAGTCGAGGAGGAGCCGGAAATGGGGGGTAGCTGAGACGATTCCGAACAACAAT